>NC_136504.1:81438656-81526156 GCF_053919585.1 Euprymna scolopes
TATATATTTAGGCTACATTTGTCTTTGAGGCATATTTAATTAAATATTATGGACAACATATGTCTGCAGATTTTTCTTTTGATCTGTTCCTTATTAGTTTCGTCGATGTATTTGTCGTATTCGTTTTGGACAGAGTATTTTTCCTTCCAGAAAATTTGGGAGAAAACAACTGCATTTATCTTAATTATTATCTTTATTAATTGCATTCATGGTGGAAACTATCTGTAATTTTTTTTTATAGCATTTAATATGAAATATGTAGAGTATTGTAATGTTTTTAGTGAATTTGTGATGCATTTGAATTCTTTGTCTAGATATTGTGAACTATAAATTCTAACATAAGTAACAATTATGAGAAATTTATAATATGGAGTATTTTGCATCCATATATATATATATATATATATATATATATATATATATATATATATATATATATATTGTCAGCAAGTCATTATTCAAGCACGTCTGATTGAACACGACTGAGTTCTTCTTTTTTCTGATTTTGTTGGACAACTTTTCAATTCGCTGAGCGGTCTTTTTTATTTCGGCTGGCGTATTGTATATTATGGCGCCCACTTGTTGTTGTTTGGCCACATTCTTCTCAAGCGCTTTCAATCGGTGCATCTGATCATCGTCAGAAGCAATTGTTGTTGTTATTGTTGTTGTTGTCGTCGTTGTTGTCATTTTCCTTATTGAGGTTTGATGTATTTATAGTTTTTTTTTTTTTATAAAGGTGGGAGTAGGTGGGTAGGATTGAATTATTTTTATTTTTAATTTTGATTTAATTATTTATTCTTATGCCGGCTGAAATAAAAATAGACTGCTCGGTAAATTGAAAAGTTATCCAACAAAATTAGAAAAACGAAGAACTCAGTCATGTTCAATCAGACGTGCTTATATATATATATATATATATATATATATATATATATATATATATATATATATATATATATAGGCTGGAAGGATAAAATTGTCGCCTTAGACATGATTCCATTTCCGTTTGATAAAAATCTGTTTTCTTTTTTTATTGCAGACCATCTATTAGTTGGCCAGTTGTTTACAAATCCCAAGAACGATAGGAACCTTCTATCATGTCTGAAAGTGATACAATGTTCAACAAGCGAGATTGGAGATGCGCCACTGTAAAACTTATGCTTTCTACCGATCCAAGTTATGACAACAAGACCATTGCTAGCAACCTCAAAATGCAAATCCGGATAGTTCAATGCTTGAGGGCACAGCTCAATGAGGTTTCTGGCCACGATTATGGTCTTTGGTGTGGTTTCAAGTGAGGACTACATCATGCGACTTCACATCTTTGAAGTTGGCTTGAAAGTCAACACCAAAATGTACCTGGATGTGCTGAAATGTGTGAAGATGCCCTGGTGCAATCAGATGGACACTGGCAGACTTTGGATGTCGCAGCAGGACTCGATGGTAGCCCACAAGTCCAAAGAGAACCAGGCTTGGCTTCAGAAGGAATGTTACGATTTTGTATCCTTCTCTCATTGGCCCCATCCCCACTGACCTGAACCCACTGGACTTCTTTGTTTGGTCATATATTGAGAACATTACCAATATGACCTCCCACAACATCAAAGTCAGCCTGAACACTGCCATCCGCCAAGTATTTGCCAAGTTGTCGCTGGTACTTGTGGAAAAGGCATGCTCCCAGTTCAGGACCCGTATCGAGGTGATGATTGAGTTTTAAGGTGGCTACCTTGAATAGATGTCAGATCTTCTACAACATCTAGTTACCTAAATTGACATTTTCAATAAAAGTTTTAAAATAAAGTTGTATTGTTGCTTTCTCTAGGGCGACAAATTTATCATTCCACACACACACATACACACACACACACACACACACACATATATATATCGCTTGTGTTCTCATTTTACTTTAGTAAGTTCTCAGTAATCAAGGGATTCCTTTCTGGGCCTAACACTTTATTTCTATATTAGATACATGCATATATAAGCGAATGTTAAATCAAAACTCTCTTCCACCTCTTAAAGTTAGTAAAGCACATTGATTCACTTCTCCTTTATCAGATAATTAATTATGTTATATTTTATTTTTATTATGTTCTTTCTGAATTTTGCTGGATTCCAGGGAAAAGTCGATCTAGTCTGTTGGAATATCGAGCAAAGTGCTGTTACTTGAGGTTAACATTATTAAAAGGTGCCCCATTCCTCATATGACTCAACATATAGCTGTCTCGGATGGATCGTCGGGTTTGGGCTTCTATTACTATTTTGTTCACTGTAATGTGAAATATCTTCATATCAGTTTGTCCTGACAAACCGTTGTATAAAGAAATCAAAGACACTCGAGGTTGGTTTCTAGTAAATAATTCAAACTGTGTGTGTGTGTGTGTGTGTGTGTGTGTGTGTGTGTGTGTGTGTGTGTGTGTGTGTGTGTGTGTAAACATGTTTGTAACGCAAGATGATAAAAACGAATTACATGTGTATATATTTGGGTTGATACCAATGTAGAAGTTATTGTAAATCTGTTTGGGATGAGGATGCAATAAATTGAAACCATCAAGTTGTCAAATATTGGATGGAGATTTAACATTTGTTGTTGAAGGCATTTCCGGCTTTTGCTTTCACCTCTGGCCGAAAAGCAAGAGAAATTCATGGATATTTATAATTCATAAAACTTCATTTATAATTAAGACATGTCTAGTAGCGTTCTAGAATAAAACCAACTGAAAATAACCCTGCAACGATCTCACGACGGGCGGTATTTATAAGCAGCGTAGTAGCCGCATTACACACTGCTTTTAAGTTGTTCCTTATCTCTATTAGATAGATGTTTTAAGAGATGTCTCTATATTAATAAAATCCTGAAACCACTTCTTGTGTGTCTAGTTGTGTGTTTGTTTCTTTATCAGTAAAACTCGGCTCGCTACAATTTTCTTTTCTCTCTCTGTGTACCTAAAGTTTCTTTCAGAGAGCTATACATCTGTGAGACACAATACAACGTAGCTGCTTCACGGCTGATTACAATATAGTCATTTTTAAGCCAAATGTAAACAAATTCTGGTTTGGCCGTCCTCTTAAATAATCAAATTCTGCCCAGTTTCTAATCATCGTTACCAATAATCATAGTGGTGTCTCAGCGTCTGCTTGATAAACTTTATCCTCGAGTGATCTTTAGGCTTTGATAAATGATGACTCTGCAGTAAGAAAACATATGTAGCATCTCAACATGACAACTTTTTCTCTTTTAAAAGGGAAAATGGTATTCCATTTCATCGTTTTCTATTATCACAATTGAAGACTTCAGCTTCGATTTGGCAAGGCAACTCGGCCATATCTAGACCTCTTCTTATGATGTCGTTTATTGCTGCACGTTTTGGAAAGTGACTGGCATAATGACAACATGGAAATTGGGCACACACCAAACTCATCAAGGGAACTTCCAAATCTACATCTGTGATGTTCAGAAAGTGTCATGCAATCCAGCCATCTAAATTGGAGAGCATCCATCATAATCAAGCTATCTTCCTTTTTCATAATATTTCTTAATAATACTCGAATCTTTGCGCCATACAATCCAGAAATAGATCTGGGATGTCAGCAGATCACTGTGTATAACTGTATTCACATAATTTGAATCCAAGTAAAATAGCGACATCCATTCGATTGAATTCATCCTATTTTTTTAAGTTGAGAAAACAAGGAAGAGTTCGAGGAGGCAATTCATTAATCAGAACAGAATTATTAATCTATTTCTTGGAATTGATTTTAGTTATTTAATTTAATAACAAGATTAAATGCCAGCAATCAAAACTGGTTAAACATAGAAATATCTTGAGGGTTCATTTTTGCTTCAGTAGCAATATATGCCTTGTTTCGGGTAAATAAAAGTAAAAAATAATTTCCTTTAAATGACAAAGTAAGATATACCTAAAGGAATAAAAAAAAAAACAACTTTTGTTTATCCCAAACAAGATATATTGCCACTGAAGGATAAGGGGCTACAGTGATAGGAGCCAGGTTTTTAAAGGAGTGATGGATCAACAAGATGTTTGTTGATATAACATTTATTTTTGTGCATATTGGTACTATCAGGGAAACAGAAAACAGGAAAAAATTCCAAAGATTAGAAATGCAATGAAAATGTATCAGAGCATCTCAAAACCATTTTTGTTGCTGCTCGGATATAGTTTGGCTTAAGGAGTAAACGTGAACTGAGTTCATTGGAGCGCATTTTTTGTGGCTTTTTACATCCAACCTGATCATGGTGATCTTACAAGCTTATGCGAACATAATAATCCGCTCCATGTATAGAAGCCAGATCCATCCTAAGATGGAGTACTGCAATCAAATCTGGAGAGATATCAGCCAGATCACTTTTTCTTGTTTTAATAAAGAACAAAACTGATTTCACATTCTAAAGGGGTGATCTCTTCTCTACTGCCAGCTTTCACATAGAAGAGATGTTGCTTGCCTCTCTCTACTGTATCTCGTTATGGTCATGGTAGGTGCTTCACTGAGATCCAATCCCTGGTCCTCCCCTGCAAAATATTTATAGAATATCGTGGTCCCCAGGTCTTGATAAGTGGTGACCCATTATAATAGAAAACAAGAAAACAGTTTTAAGTGGTTTGTTATGATCTGCAGCAACTAGACACTGGTGGGCGATAACAGATTGATTCCAGATTTAGATGCATTCACATATTTCTATAAGAAATTTTGTGCTTCAGTGTGTGTGTTGCATATACAATTGAAAATCAAGAGTAAAAAGACACATCTTTTTTGTAGTCGTCTTGGTAGCTCTGTTATGACAATCTAATTGACTTGTGATATTTTCACTTACCAATACATATATAAACAATTATACACCCGTTTCATCGTAGGAAACACAGGCTTTTGCTCATCTCTTGATACAATCACTTGGACACCGATGTCCAGTTTTCAATAAAAGCTTATTACCAAGAGAACAATAACAGAAAAAAGATAGAGCAACCTGTTGCTGTGTAAACATGAGAGAAAGTAAGTCTCAGTACATCTAATTACATTGTGCATGCCAGCGCTCCCACATGGAGGACGGCTCCTTGGACATATCTTTTGCTTTAAGTCTTGCCAAGCAAGAGATAGAAAATATTGTGCAGAAATCACATACTTTCGTCAACTTCCATGTTCTGAGGTCACCTCAAAGTTTTCGATTCAAACAATGGTAATAATATACTGATTTGCAACAACAGTGCTCAGTGTTTGAGAAGATACGCCAAAAACAGATGTTACTATCATTAGCAATGCTTTAAATTCAATATATTTTTTTAACTAATAATTTGGCAAACACATATTAATATTATAGTTATGTAAGAGAACTATGGTAAATCGTTGAGAGCACATAAATACATCGATTACAAGAAACTGATTGATTTAAAAAACATGGGAATTTTCCATCGAAGGGCTTGAGACTAGAAGTTTATATATATATATATATATATATATATATATATATATATATATATATATATATATATAGTTTTAAAGCTTGAAAGACTCTGAAGACTCTATATATACATAACTACCAAAACCACAGGAAGCGATAGTCAATCGAAATATTACTGTATAGTGTCACATATATCCTTCAATCTATAATAAAAACGAATGTTCATTTTGTAAATAAATATAAATCCATCCTATCACACAGAAATAGAGTGTAAAAATCTGCCTTCTAGTCTCCTGGATTAAATTATTTTAAGTAGTGGAAGCAAGAATCAAAAAGCAAATAGCAAGTCAGACAATCCCCAACAGTTTAAAAAAGACCATGTGTCCATATGAAATAATTAAGATGACAATAACAACACGGGGTACCAGCAACGGTTTTATATATTCAATTAGTTATTCCTCATATAACATTAGTATCCTTCCTTCCAAAATAAAAATCTCCCATTCAAGCTGGAATTTGTTCATATTATTATAAAAAATTTTTTGCTGTCTAAAATTTTAAATCAAATAAAATATTTTAGTTTTTCTAAATAATAAATTTATTTCTTATCTAATATTTTCTTGTTCAAGGACACAAATCTGCATCTGACCAAAAGAAAAAAGAAATAAATCATTAATTTCTCTCTTTTTTTAATCTATTCTTGAGATCCTGATAGAGTAGACCTGCAAGTCATAAGACCTAATGTGAGGACTCGACACTATCCAAAGCTTACAAAAATGGGCGCTCTCAACTGCATATCGTTTGATTTCATATCTAAGAGAAATTCTGTTTAGCCCATCTTTATGTGCTGCTTTTTACATGTCAATCTTGTTAAGACCCTTTATATCGACAACTGTACTCGTTTGTTGTTTAATTTGGTTTGTGGGCATATATTACGTAAATAAATAGAGGATACATTTTTTTTTTATTGAACTCAAAACTAAAATGTGAATCAATGTTCCCTAAAGCTCCCCAAATGGTTTTTCACAGTCGAATGTGGTTTAAGGACATAACCAGGACACAAAAGGTTAAGCAACTCAAAAGCAATGTCAAAGAGCTATGCTAATAAGGAATCAGATCATGGATTACTATTACTGTTAACAACTCTGAAAATGGTAAACTAGGTTGATTAGGTACCAGCACTTCTTGTGTTGGTACCTAATCATGGTGTAATATGAGCTAACACCTGACTCAAATAATTGGAATCACAATCAATAAGTCAATCCAATTTCTATGATACTTTGCATGCTAGGAATCTTTCTGCTACCTCCGCCTCTTCTTTCCAATTCCAGAGTTGTCATCATTGCACAGTGCTAGTGCAATATGATGCGTGCTAATGATGCACCTTGCAGCGTTAGATTTTGTGACTCAACATCACGTTTTGTGAACATTCAGAGAAACAACAACGCTGACAAAGACAAAAAAAAGTTCAAATCAAACTTGATTTAAGTGCATTTCATTAAATGATAGACATTTTGTGTCTATTTGATTTGTTGATCTTTTCTTTTCATAATTCGAACAAACTTACATGAATTTAACTGCATAAAGTTTCAAACGTCAACGTGCCATCTTACACTTTCTTTATTTTTTTGTTATTTCTTGAGTTTTTGGCTGACTTTAATCATATGGGTTGCTAGTTATCATGGTTAAAAGCCACTTTAGGGTTCTTATTTACTTGCCCCCTACAAGGGCAGAGTTAGACACAAGGTAGGTTTTAATGTGTGGAAAATCCAGTTCCCCCAAAATGGGCATATTGGATTTGAACAAAAATTAAAATTGCCTTTATCGAAGACAAAATAGACTAAGTGAAGATGCTACAGAACAGATGCTACACTTGTTCCTAGCCAAAATCCACTTGAGGGTTAATGTGATGGATGGATTATCAGTTAAACGATGAAGAATATTACGAGAGGATTGAAAATGATGAACTGAATGGATAAAATTTTATTGCTTATGAAGACGGTTTATGGCAAGTACTTGCTGACATTGGAATTGAAGAGGACCATGTTGTAGCTCGCAGAAAAGCTGTCCCAGCATAACCTGTTTCACAGAGGCCAAGTTATTAGAAATAGAGTCTGGTCATGAAATTTCCGTTTGCTTTAAGGCGTACAGAAAAAAAAAGGAAAAGTTTTTATAGGATGAAAAAGAAAAGAGTTTTGTGAGCAGACTCTTCTTTTGTGTAAATGAGATATCATTCACCTCCGTCTTAAGAAATGTACTTTCCTAGGCATTAGCTTCTTCTTGGGGAGGAAGTGCTATTGTCAATCGTATGGTGTGTCTGTACATGAAAATACAACCAAATTTTAAATCAAGAAAGAAACCAAAATGATTTTTCCCTAATTATGATCCAATGGAATTTTACTATTAGCATTAAAAAGATGTGAAAGTGCTTGTTGTTTGATAGAATCGATTTTAGATTACAGACAAAATACTTTTAAAAAATATGTAATCAGTAATAAGATGATGCCAAACGAATATTAAGACTTATTATTCTGTTAAATAAAACATTATTAGTACTTAAAAAAAGCCAAACTTAACATGAATAATGATTTAATGATTTGCTTGTATAAAGACAATTGGTTTGCTTACAAAGCTCTAACCCCTATCCCATTGACACACTGCTGCATTCTTGTGGCTATTCTACAAGTACTTAAATTAAATGTACTCAGATGAATGTGTAGCACTGGTGTCTTTTTGACCTGAATACCTCTAAATAACCCGACAAGCAGCAAAATCCCACCCTCTCACTGTAGAGATCCCCAGATGCTAGAAAACCTTCTACTCTAATAGTTTCTTCTCCCGAATTGCTAGATTTTGGTATCTTCTTATTTGCTGTTTCTCTGACTATACTAATATGCAGAATTTTAAGCATAAAGAGAACAGACAACTCCTTGCTTAGATGTTCCTGTAGATATGGTCCTTAATTCATAGTAACCTCATATATGCCAGTTGCAATTTGCCTTGTTTGGAGAGAATATAAAAAAAAAATTGAAAAAATGATTAAATGTAATGTGAAATATCTCCAAACGAAACAAGGTGATGCAATTGATAATTCAATTTCCAGAGAACTTTACCCCCCCCCCCCAATGCCATCCATGGAATCATTAACAGTATTCACAATCGTTTCCGCAATGCAATCATATTTGATACAAAGGTATTTTAGTTTATACCTAAGTTGTTAAGCAAGTTTGAGTCATAAATATCTCACAGTCTCCGTTTTATCATGTGCAAAGGTGTTACTAACTTTGATACATTTATTTTACTTATCAGATAATTTTAATGAGAATAACAAGAGAAAAGATCGTTCCACTAAAAGATGACTTTTGACTGCCTTTTCCAGTGAAAACGATTTATGATCCTCAGCATTGAAGTTTCACGTCATCTGTTAATATGATCACGATTGAAAAAGAAGAGACAAATAAAGAGAAACATAACAAAATAGAAATGAAAAACATAAGGTCAGGATGGGAGAAAAACAAGAAAGAAAAAAAAAAGAAAGAGAGAAAGGAATTGTACATAAAAAGTGAGGATTACAAATGCTAAACAAAGATGAAGGCTGAGATTAAGAAAGATTCAAAACGAAGCTCCTGATTACAAGATGGCAATAAGATGAAAGAAAGGGAGATAATCAAAAGAAAATATTTATTTAAATGAAAAGCCATATCAAAACAAAATTAACAAAAACAATAAAAAACTATAAGCCGATTTGAATTAAAAAAAAATGTTGATCTACTAGGAGAAAGAACAAACAATGGTGTTTCTATAAACAGAATTATGGAGGTCCATGGAGAGCAAGATTAAGTGGTGGAGATCGAGCAAAACAATGACAGTGTGTTTCTTTAAAATATCGTTATATTTAATCTCCACTGATTTACAGAACTTCAGAATCTATTGTCATCGTTTTCTTTTGTACAGCATTTTTGAATCTACAGAAAACTCCTCAGAAACAATATCATTAATGTTGCTTCATGAAAAGGTGTTATATATTAATTAGCAGTAATATGCTTTGCAAGTTAAGCGTAACATAATTTTATAAATGTAAGGCAAGAAAAATGCCATTCATATAATTGTTAATAAAATAATCTTTTTTACAATCCAATCATATTTAGTACGAATAAAATCAAGTTTATATCTTACTTGTCCAGCAAGTTTCAGTTGTAGATGTCCAACAGTGGGGATACCTTAGTGATCCTCTCATCAGTAGGTTTGATTATGAATGGGTTTCACACTTGCCAGACTTAAATGAGTCGAGTTTTTATCTGTGACTTAACTACAACAATAATATTTATCAAAACAATCCCCAGACTATTATTATTGAATGGCAATAAAACAAACTGTTGGACTTGCATAACTAAAACTTGGTGGTTAGGTTTGACATAGACTGAAGTTTATTAATACCAAATATAGTTTGATTGCAAAAAGAATTGTGAATGTTATTAATTCCATCGATACATTTTTATATTACCCTATTCAATGCTGGCAAGATTGAGCTTCTTTCCTTTAATAATTGCAAGAAACCATCTTCACCATCAATAGCTATGGCTAATGATACATTACCTTAAAGCACTTTATTCAAACTCCTCGGTTTAACGTTCACAGGGAACATGAGCTGGAACAGATTCATCGAGGGCATCGCCGCAGCTGCTGCGGGGAAGGAGGGCTTTCTCTAACATGCTAGAAAGTTATGCCTGAAAGTATCCTGTACCTTTACAAGGCCACCATTCGCCCGAGTATGGAGTATTGTTGTCACATTTGGCCTGGTGCATCTGCTACTAGTCTCGCACTCCTGGACAGGGTTCAGAAGAGAGTTGCCAACAAAATAGGTCCCCAAATGTCAGCTAGGCTTCAGCCTCTCTCCCATCAATGAAATGTTGCACTCCTCTGCTTGTTTTACGAGTATTTTAATGGTATATGCTCCGACGAACTGCAAGCCCTTGTACCCCCCTCGATGAAAATACGCCTATCAAACCCGACAAGCAGCAAAGTCCCACCCCTACATAGCAGTGATCCCCAGATGCCGAGAAGCCTTCTACTCTAATATTTTCTTCCCCAGAAGTGCTAGACTTTGGAATTCTCTTCCGGGTTCCTGCCTCCCTGACTGTACTGACATGCAGAAGTTCAAGTATAATGTAAAAAGACACCTTGCTGCACAACTCTCTTCATAGTATCCCTGCAATTATGTCCCAGGTAGTAGCCCCCTATATCAAAATTGCACCGTATTTTGATTAGGGTGGAAATGCAATAAAAAAAACGTAATATTAGAGAGTGTTAGGACAACATCGATACATACGTAAATCAGTAGATATTCAAATCATATTTTGAAGATGCTGAAACAGGTGCTGACAGGGCAGCCAAATTGGATTTCCTAAGATGTTCGCACTTATGAAAACTGTTATACCGGTATTTCTATGCATAAGGAAAATTACACCGGTTCTCACTATATATATAGTGCCAGTAATGTCTACACCAGTGAGCAGGAGGGACAGTACTCCACTGCCTAGCTGAGCGCTAATCAGTTATACCTGTATTCCTACCTTTATACTTGTGATGTTAATACACTTTGTTTGTTAAACCAACCTCGACTTGATTTTCTTATTTTACTATTGTGTTACGACACAAAAATCTATTTTAGTATCCTTAAAAAAACGTCAATATTTTCTATTCTGAAAAACATTCACTATCAAATATATGAATATACGATTAAAGATTCTATTTTAGCTTATCAAAGATAATAGAGTTTTGATAAAGTGATATTTCACCAATTTTATTGCTTAAATATGTTTTATGCAAAATAAAATGTATATTTTTACATCATTTTATATTATGAAATTATATTTGATGGCCCAAAGAATACTTACTACAATATTTATCTTTAACAATAATTTCTAGGTTGTATAAAAAATCTGCAACATAGTTTCCATTTTGGCTCCAAACATCTCAATAGAAGAAACGAGAATTCAAAAATGAACGATTGGCATTAAAAAGCTGCTCTTTATATTCTGGTAACAGCCTATTCCGGTGAGAATGACGTTATGGGGTTATGATTTGAGAATCTTTGTTCACAGCTAAGTACTGCCAAAAGTGTATTTCTCGGGTCCTTATTATAAAATAAAGTTGTTTACTTACAAAGAAAATAGTTAATACGGCGGCTCAATTGTCATTATAGTTACCTTGAAATGGAAGTAGGAATAAAAAGAAAAAGAAAGAAAATTGGAAAGTAAAAGATAATACACATGAAAACATTGACTTGCGTCTTTGCAGTGCATACGTAAAATTTTACTGCATCTTTTTTAGATGATGCAGGATGCTTAGCTATCAGCATATCTGCTCTCTTTATGAAATGTGTTTTAAACGCATACATTCCGCATTGCTGCTGGACGGAAAAACAAACTTATAACATTCAAATCTCACTAGTTTTATATCATCACATGTTAAGGTTAGCTGATCAGACGACCAGCCAATCAACACACAGAATTTGTTTAAAAACAAAAAACGACTTTACGTTTCTAACCTAACACATTTTTCTCTTTTTACTCTGTTGCAACTATCTGCCAGCTCGATTCTCTTCAGCCTCTTATATAATTCTAACAACATATATAACTAGTACAATGTTGTACTAGTAAACCAGTATGATGAGTCTAACATACGTTAATAAAATAAGTAAACTAAAAAAAACAACTTATTATTTCAAAGATTCTTATCCAACCTGAACTTTGTCGCAGTCATTGTTGGTAAAATGACAGTTTATTCCATCAAGCCACATGACGTCACAGGAAAAGTATGAAGTGGAAAGTAAAACCGAAAACCTTGTTGACACTTACCTGAAAAGAAAGAAACAAAAATATGTTAGCATCTTTATCAATATGAATGAAATAAAATAAATGGTGTTTTCAATTTAAGATGTAAAAAGTTAAATAATGTAGGGATTTCATGGAAGAAAAAAGGGGGAAATTGTACTCTAAAATAAGTATTGAAGTCGGATTAGAGCAACAGTTTTTGAAGAACAACAAACATGTATATTGATTGAACAATTGTACTTTGGCAAGTAATTACGAATGATATTTAACCAGTAAAAAATGAAAATACAGAATGCGTGCGAATCCGTACATTTGCAGAACTCTTCTTATTACAGGTGTGCATGCTTCAGTTCAAACAGACGTTGGTTATTTCGGTCGTTTCTACGACTTTTTCGAAGGTTTTGCTGGATACAGCCGTCTGGAGGTTTGCATGATTATGCAGTTAACTAACAGGACTCCATTAGCATTTAAGTGTATATAGGCTAGCTTGTGTGAATCCTAGGGAAGCAGTGATTGGGCATACTTATTGTCCAATTAATAACCCTTAAAGGAACAAGGGAAGACAACGATACTGACCAATCTATGAGTGGCTTATAAATTCCAATAATAAAGCACAATTAAATTTAGTTTTCTAAACTACATTAACCTGGTATTGAACTCACAACATCTAGGTAGAATTTATTCCAGAATTTTTTTCATAATCTACGTCTTTATTCATTTATCTATGTGCCAAATAGGACAATCGAATGTTTACTATGACAGAAGAAAAGCTGGATTGTATAACGGTCGAAACATTGTGAAAATGGTAACAATAAAGATGAGGGCAACTGTCTGAAATATGTAAATGATGCAACAGATAATAATAATAACTCATCACTGACATATCGTCAAATACGAGAGAGATGCGGCTTTGTACTTAGAATGGATTGGTGCCTAGAAATTATGAAAGCAAATGAGATTAATAACTTATCAACAAGTCAGAAATCAATAAAGCAGAATTCTTATCAGAGAAGTGATCAACACTCGCGAATATTACACTTCAATTGTTCCATACTTATGATTATCGCCGCAGCTAAAGATCGCTAATCTACACTCTAATATTGGAAAATTGCCGAGAGTGGTTGGATCCAAAATCCTCTCTGAAAATTATATTTGACCTCAGAAATAGTGTTCGAGGAGAAAGATTCCCAGAATTAACCTTCTACTTAGAGAGAGAATTAATGTAGCGTTATATCTTTAAGAAAAGGGATAAAACATCAAAAAAGGAGTTTTGATCATAGATTCTGTTGTGGTGGTGGTGGCGGCGATGATCCCATCTTGGTCTTAGCAGTTTTCAGTAGAGGGGAGTAAACAGGAAAACATATAAAAAGAAGCACAAGTTAAAAAATTATTCTTTTTCTTTTTTTTTCATTTCAGTATACAGTTGCAAATATGATTCATTTTGTAAACGTGCAACCAGCAAGTGCATGCATGTATGTGTACATAAAATGTTTTTAAAGAGTTCTTCTAAAAAGCGTGAGCAGATGTCACATGTTTGGTTTTGTCTTGACCGCAACAAAACTAAATATCTCTCTCTCTCTCTCTCTTTCTCTCTCTCTCTCTCTCTCTGATTACTTGTCGTTGTTGTTGTTACAACAGCATAAACCATGATTGGGTTGAAACAGTTACTTTCCTGGCCTGCATTATACCTCGAATCATAGCAGACTATGAACAGTAATCTGAGAAAGTGTAGTGCCGGATGATTTTTCGTCAGCGAAAAAAACATGTTATACAAATTTCGCTTTTGTATAAAAATATAAAAAATATTATTTTATTTTTTCTTTATTACCTCGTGTGCATGCGCCAAGCTTGAAACGAAGATAATGGACAGGAAAGTGGGCGGATTGGTGTCTGCTGGCTGTTTCCTTCTCCACTTTTACTTTTCCTCTGGGCGATATATGTGACCTGCTCTCTACAAGTGCACTAACCTCAGCAGCTGTGAGCACCAAATATTTGACCTTTCACCACCGGCGACATCCGTTTTGACAGCCTGACCCCAATCGATCAGTGCGTTTTGGCTACCAGCTGTCATGCATGCGTGTGCTTGTGTGCATAGCTTCACCACGCGACAAAAGGTCACACGTGATGGTTAGTTATTCACGATCTCAAGGTCGAGCACTGACTACCTATGAATCTGAGAGCTTAGCCAAGTCCTCTTTGATGATTGTTGTCCAGGTTCTCAGCTGTACAAAAGTTTATGTCATCCAAATAGAGAAATAGTAAGGATTACATCACGATTAATTTTTATCTCCCTTCAGGTGATAAACCGTGTGTCCAAACCATCGAACCGTTGCTGTAACAGGGCAGACATAAAGACTTAAGATTGAGGTATTGGCAGAGAACAGCAGTTTAGATACAGCTAGTTGCCATCAATGCAAGATGCGGTGGAGACAAACATAGTCAAACACTTTCAACTTCTACTAATTTGCTACTCTTATTGACCATGTCTTGCAGCCACAGATAAAGATTGACTGGACGACAGATTGGTAAATATGCTTCTTTGTTTTCATTGAAATCTCTGTACTGATACTGTAGTTTGGTTGTTTTATAGCATATTAATCTTTGTTGAACCCATGGTAAAAAGTTTCTATGACTTCAAATTCTTCATATCGTTCAAAAGTTATTCATGATATAACAACGAAGTTTTACATCATACACAGGAAGACAGATTATATTTAGTAACTTTCATTAAACTCCATACTACTCAAAACTCTGAAAGTCTGGTCTTAGCACTGTTTCAATAGAAATAGTGAACAAAAAAGACATTTAAAAATTTATTCTTAACAAATGTCTTAAATTATAAGCGTGCTTAAACCACATAGACTGCAATGCAAGTTTACAGAAATTGAGTTGTGTCTTGTTTTTTTATGGAAATCGTTCCAGACAAGGTGTGAAACCACTTGATGTAAGGAGATAGTAAGAATGAAAAGTCATAGTTTAAGAATTAAACATGTAATCTTGAAAGATTCGCCATATTTGTAAAAAACAAAATGTTGCACAGAAATGCCCTACCATAGTTTCAGTCATGATGTTCAGTTTGGGAAACGAGCAATATTTCAGGGTTTTTTCATTGCTCTCAAAATTCTAACTACATAAAATATACATTTTTTTTTTTAAAAAGCGTTATTGTTCTTGTTTGCATCAAAACCATAAAAGCCTTCCCTGTCAGCAGAATATGAATAATCTGCAGCTAGTTGACCTAAGATTTGACATAACTCCTGCAACAAGATTAGCTATTTATTTTAAACATGAATTCTTTCATTACTCGACTGGATTAATCTTAGTGTCAGTGCACAGGCACGCACACATTGCTATAATTTGGACTTTGTTTGGAATTGTTAGTCATGATAGTGGGTAGCTTGACTTTGACATAGAGGTCATGCACGAGAAAACGTTTAATTGGCCAGTAACAAAAATAACTGATCGAGTAAAATAATTTGAATTATAAATAAATTGCAAATACACTCGATCTATGAAACAGAAGAGTTTTGAGAGAAATAGAAAGAAAGATGCATTCAATCATTTGTTTACTATTGTGTTTTCAAAATAGATTATGCCTCCTTGAAATCAACCATGGAAATTCCATGGTTGATTAAAGAATGTTGGTTTTATTTTTAGTCGTTTCATTTTAGTTTACTAGGTTTATTTATAGAAATAATTACTTGCAATGTTTAAATATTAAGTGAAAACATACTTGATATGAATTGAGGGTGATAATTGAAATACGTTTTTATACTTGCAATAACTTAAATATTTTTACACTAACAATTATTTACATGCTTTTACCACTGAAATGCTTTTATATGAATTGAGGGTGTACATTTATATACGTTTTACAAAGACAATTTATGATTACAATAATTTCAATGAAATAGTTGGTATGAATTGGACTGCAATTTTAAATACTGTTACATTTATACTAATCAATAACTTAACTTCGTTTTGCACTTGCAATAGAATTAAATGAAAACATATGGATTGAGGTTGCACATTTAGATTCTTTTGCACTTACAATTATTTAACTGTTTTATTAACTAATCTATGATTTAGTATATTTCTCTATCTCTCCTGAAAAGTGGCCTAATTTATTAATACTTAAGCGCAGTGACAACGGCCTATACATCAATACTCTCAATGTCTTTTCTCAAATGTTTTTTTTTACTCTTTTTTTCAAAACCTTTTTTCTTTATTCTTTCTGAGGGTTTCTTTTTGATACTTACCGTTGTTATTATTTTTCAATTTATGTACTTCTATCGAGGCATATTTTTATAGCTATATAGTTATACTTGTAGCTATGATGGACTAGATGTGAAAAATAGTTAAAAAACGGTATTTTCCACTTAAGTAGAAAAATGTTAAATTAAATTTTAATTTCAAAATTAGGTGGAACGTATGAGCAAACGAAATCAGAAACCAGATGTGGTAAAAAGAAAGATCTTTCTCTTTGACTGAAAATTTTTAAGTTTACAGTTCTATAACAAAATAAAAGATCGCCATTGCACAAGCACGCTACTAGAGTTTTATTTAATTTTTATTGTAAACCATTATTATAGCTTCCAAGGAAGAGAGAAAGATGGCTGATGCCATTTTCACAACAAGAGCAAAAGAAAACAAACAACTCTGTTTCTGCCATCAGAACATCATCACGATGATCATTACCACCATCACTGCAGAGCGACGTCTACTGATCATCTACTTACAACTTGTCAACGAGACGAACAGCGGTTTCTGTCAATTAAGTAGATTACAGGTAATCTCTGGAGAATTCTTCAAGCATATATTCTCATTTTCACTGTTGATGGCCTAATTAGACTTGGCTAGTATTTAGGAGAAATGATTAAACAATTATGTTATTTGTTTAGAATATTAGAATGAGTTTGTATTCAGAGATGATGAAGTGAGATTATAGGCTATTTGGGTTAACTCTTACTATAAAAGGCGGATGTTTCTGGTTGAGTTTGTTTATTTGTGTACAGTCTAACATACACATTGCTTGACCAATCGTCACTAAACTTGGTCAAAATATCGGCCATGCTCTAACTTGGAAATAATTTAATTTTGAGATATCAAAATAAATTACAGAAAAGGTGAAGGTCATACTTTTGGCGATAACTTTGGTTCTTTTCAGTACAGAGACTTGCTACTTGGTTAAAAACATAGTCAATGAAGTCTCGCATCTTATATAACCTTGACGATGACCTTGAAAAGATGATGGAGGAATATTATAGGTTGTCTGGGACATCCGTTCTATAATTAAGTCCTATTTTTATAAATATCCCTTACCCTCGTGTAGCTTTTGGCCTTGATAAACACTGAGTCATTAATAAAAAAGTGCTAATAGGGATAATTATCAGAGTGAGCCAGTGTTCAGGGGAGATGGACACTGATTGTAGGATACTTGATCCATCTGTGTCTGCAAAAATCAGATTTTCATCTGGAATGCTTGTTGAGGTATTATTAGACTGCATCAGTGTTCAGTGGAAGGGGAGAGACAAACCATAGGTGATTCGGTTGGTCTGATAGTAGAAAAGTCTGACTTTCATAAATAAATACGTTTTGGACATTGCCTTCCTCTTATCTTTCGGACAAACAGTGCTTTTATATCTTGATGTTTGATCATTAAAAATACCGGTGCTGCTTTACAATAACCCCGTCATGAAGAAGAAAAAATTCTTTTCATTTTATTGTGGAATAGTCATAAATTCTTTAAATCTCCGTACATTTAGATAACAATGTTTTTACCTTAATTTTTACTTTAACTCCCTCTCTTTATTTTATATATATATATATATATATATATATATATATATATATATATATATATATATTTATATAAAGAGAGATAGAGAGAGAGAGAGAGAGAGAGAGAGTTAAAGTAAAAATAAAGGTAAAATCATTGTTATCTAAATGTACCGAGATTTTAAGAATTTATGACTATTCCAGGCTCCGAAACACGCGTGTTCGTAGATTACTGTTTTTAAAAATAATAAATAAATAAATAAATAAATAATACGTTCAAATAAAAAAGGGCGACTTTCTAAGAAAAACACCGGTTCTCCGAGGCGGAGTCATTAACATTACTATCGTTTAAAAAATAAAAATAAAAACCACTATATATATATATATATATATATATATATATATATATATATATATACAGTTGTGCCCGATATTATTCATACCCCCCTTGAAAATTGAGTTTATTAGGTGTAACTTTTGTAAGAATTTATTGTTTACGTCCATATTGATACATATTCTTAATAAACCTCTTCTGATCATTTTCGTCATTTTAAAATCTCGGGATACTTGTAATAAAAGAAATATACAGCTATTTATAAAATCTGCAATGTTCAAAAATAATCATACCCCCTTATTTTTTCAGTATTAATCGAGTTTCTGACTGTTTGTTTTCTGTTTGATTCTTATTTTGAATGCTTTTATACAACCTTTGATTAATTTCATTTCGTTTTTTGCATTTTTCAGAAATTAAAATGATATCAACTGAAAACCAATAAAAGAATAAAAATTATTAGAATGGGGAAGAAAAAAGAGCTTAGTAATGATCTTAGGACTAAAATTGTGAATTCACATAAGGATGGTTTAGGTTACAAGTCAATTTTCAAGAAATTTGAGGTCCCTACAGCAACAGTACAGAGCATCATCAAAAAATTCCAGAGCCACCACACAACAAACAACTTGATTGGTAGAGGAAGAAAAAGGAAACTGTCTGCTAGAGCCACCAGGAATATTGTAAGAAGTGTTAATACAAATCCAACCACCACTAATAAGGACATTTTAGAAAATCTGGAGTCTTCTGGCATAAAAATATCAAGGCAAACATTGCAAAGGACTCTGCATGAAAATGGTCTGAAAGGAAGAAGACCAAGAAGGACTCCATTGCACACCGGAAAACACCTTGCAGCACGTCTAAAGTTTGCTAGGACCCATGTGAATTCTCCAGAGTCCGTTTTCTCAAGTATTTTGTGGACTGACGAAACAAAAATTGAATTGTTTGGCCATATGGATGCTTCTTACGTTTGAAGGAAGAAAGGAGAAGCTTACAACCCAAAGAACACCATACCCACGGTGAAACATGGTGGTGGTAGCCTAATGTTTTGGGGCTCCTTTTCGGCTAGTGGTCCAGGTAGTTTGGTCAAGATAGATGGAACCATGAAGAAGGAGCAATATTTGGAGATACTCCAGAAAAACATTAGACAGGATGCGGAGAAGCTCCATTTAGGACCAAACTGGGTCCTTCAACAGGATAATGATCCAAAACATACTGCCAAAATAGTCAAGAAATGGTTTGAGGATAATCAAATTAATGTTTTGAAATGGCCTAGCCAGAGTCCCGACCTGAACCCTATCGAAAACCTCTGGCACATATTGAAAACTGAGGTTAAAAAGCGGAAACCTAGAAATTTGAGGGATTTGGAGAACTACTGCATTGAAGAATGGTCAAAAATCAGTGTTGATGCTTGTAAAAACCTTGTTGATAAATATCCCAAACGGTTACAGGCAGTTATTAAGAATAAAGGGCATGCTATTGACTATTAGTAAGAGAGGTATGAATAATTTTGAACTAGTGCCATTATTGTTTTTCTTTGTATAATGTTTCAAACTTGCATAATTTATTTATTTGTTGAGTTTAAATTAAATGCTTATGCTTGATTTATTGTTTGAAATCCCTTTAATATTGTCTACCTTCTGGTTTGAGCAATATTCTTATAGAAATCTCAAAGATCCGAGGGGTATGAATAATATCGGGCACAAGTGTATATATATATATATATAGTGTGTATTTAGACAGATTTCCATTTAAAATACATTGTTAAGAATAACCGCAATCTTCAGCTTAATTACACCTTTTTATTTTTTTATTTCTCTTATGATTTTTATGTTAAAAAAAGTAATATAAGTTCCATATATATCACGAACGTTTTCGATTCTTTGTCAAATCATCAACAGATGAAAAAGCAAATGAACAAAAAAAAATGGAGAAAATGAAGAGAACTTCAAAAGGTAGCTGTGAAACGGTTGTGTTAGATGCCAAGAGAACGTTTTAAAACTGCTCAAGGAAAGAAGTTAACAATTTAAATTCCGTGATCCCTGAATAAGCGTCACAAGATAACATTGTATTATGTTTAGCATTTAAAAATATTATTACTGGTTTCGTAGGCAATATTATAAATTGTAGGTTGTTGAGTTTTGATGAGTACTTTTAATTAAAAAAAAGTTCGTTTCGTAATGTATTATTTTATTGATTTTATTGTTATTAACTAAGATTTCTATTAAGTGGAAGAGTCCGCAGTTATGCTTTTGTAAATCTTGATAAAGTGAGCTAGAGTTTACAAGATAATGATCAGGTGGTGAGATAATGTAGCTAATAGTTTTATTATTATTATGGGAGTTACATTCTCCCAAAGGGCATTGAAGCTTATAAAGAACATTTTTTTTTATTATGTTTTCACGGTTGGTGAGGAGTTGTTTTTGCACTATAAGATTTTGCATCTTGAATTTTTGATAGTAAATAATGAGCCTAATTTTCATATTATTGTGGATTGGGGATGTGTTACTGTACAAATACTGAAATTAAATATTTTCCGAAGTTAGATATATGATGAGCAACTAGAATGCTGGTGATACTTGGGTCAGACACTGGAAGGGGACAGCCAAATTGTCACCTAAAGGGGACAGCAAAAAGGTTTATGTTGCTCGTTGTCTCTTCTGACACAATATTTCAAATGAATCATTATAGATTACTATGTGCTGGGAATATAGCATTCTGTGCACATATTGTGTTGGGAAAAAGTAAACATGAAACAGATAGATACAATCGTTATATAGTTGGCAAGCAGAAGAGTAAATTAATCTGTTATTTGTCTATCTATCAGTTTATATAATTATGCGTGTATGTATGTATGTATGTATCTTAAAGGGCGAATTAACTCTTTTTCTGGGTCAACGGCCAACTAGCACCGTGTATATTTGTGTGTGTATATGTGTATTGTGGTAGAGAGGGCTCCCGTAAGCCGTGGTGAAGGCAACCTTTCTAGGAGAAGCAAATCTCTGATTTAAAAAACCATAAAGCGGAAGACCAGTACCCGCATTAAGCTGGTCTGCAGTTTAATTTGTTGCTGGCTATCTTGCTCTTGCTTGTTGCTGGATCTCAACATTTTGAACCGAGAGAGAGACTTAGCTGTGGTACAAAGCTAAGACTCTGTAACATCATATTTGTATAGATACTCCCTCAGACATTTGGGCTCATGGATTTTAAATGTCTGTGGGAGTGGCACTCGTCTGACAAGACGTTGCAATCATCATCTATCTATCTATCTGTCGTCTGTCGCATATTCAGGTTTGCTGGAGCAAAGTGTGGGTTGGATTGAAGACGTCAAAAGAAGAAGATGATCTGAAAGGGATCTCCTTACGAGGGGGCAGAGGTCTCAGATGTGAGACGTAGAAGAACTAACCCCAAGCCAAGCCAAGATCGTCAATCACTCCTCTGCAATGACGACTACCTGGGAGAAATAAAGAAATATATATATATATAAATATACAGCGTCTTTGTCTATATATTAACATCTTTGTTTACACAGAATCACTCTCCCTAAGATGGCTGAAGATCTTCTAGAGAAATAATAGCACAACAGGTATGTCGTATGTTTATGTAATTATGCTAACACGCAAACATCAAACACCTAGACGAGACTTCTATTTAAAACCTGTCCTAAACAACAGACATTCGGTTAGGCCATGTATACACTCTGTATATACACATTCATTAGAAGAAAATTTTATATACAGCCGTCCATGTCATATAGATCTCCCCACAACATAACACAATAGCATATAATTTATTTATAATTTGTCATGTATGAACATAAAATGAGGTTAAGAAATATGTAACACTTAAGCTGGGCACACATAGTAGAATTATTCCATTACAATTAAAAACTAATGAATTGCCGAGTCAGAAGACTTATATTGAAATCTCTCCACCACCAGCAGTAAACTACATGGGAAAAATGTACGACAAAGCCGTTTGTTTGTTTTTTTCAAGTGTTGAAAATCGATTAACATCATCAGGATAATACATAATGAACAAAACAAAATGCTATAAAGCTTTGATAGAGAGCTGATCAGACGGATATCTATATGCTTTGAAAATCGCATTAATAAAATGAAGAGTATCGTTCTGAATTTCTGTCAATTGAATGCCAGTGTCGTTTTAATTCTATACATAATAGTAATATAATAATTTCGTTGGCATACCGGCTCTCATTAGATGACCGAAGTTAAGAGGCGTTAAATCCGGTCAGTACCAGATGGGTGACCATTTTGGGAATACTAAATGCTTTATGTTATTCCCCCGAAGTTGAATACATATGCAGCTGAGTATGAAAATTCTCTAGAAACTTTCTTTTTTAGTAGAAGTCAGATACCCACTCAGGGCGAATACCACACCAGAGATTATGGAATAAAACGAGATTAAAGCTATAATCGCTACAGCAACCAACAAGCAGATATGCATACGCACATGTCAGAGAATGTATTAGCTATTTGAAATCATCATACCTGCACAAAAAATCCAGTTCTTGTTTCTATACAACCTTTCTATGGTTGTTGGAATTTAACTTTGACAGAAGAATTGATTAATTTGACCGTATACAATTTCTTTGCAGGTGACAATCAAGTTTTCAAGATGAAGCAAATGCATGCGAATGAATTTAGTATTTTCATTCGTCTTTTTTTTGTTGTTGAAAATAGAGATAAAAAAGAAGGAAATTAGGAAAAGCTTTGTGAGTAACACTTTATGCAAGAAATCGATGCTTTAAAAATACCCATGTATATATCTACTCAGTGTTTTTTAAAACGAGCCATTTTTTAACATCAGTATTTCCCCATTTTCTGCAGAGACGTTGGCAATGACGAGTCAAGATCAATAAGGCAAAAATCATGCCATTTCCCTCCAAAATGGTTTCCTTCTTTTTCTTACGCGGACATCTCTAACCTGAAACAACATCGCTCGCTGCAAGATTGATGAGTGGAAGACATTTTCTGTCATCACCTTCCGACTATGGTTTTTCTTTCACACAGTGTTAATGAGTTAGCAAAACTCAATACTAAACCAACCATGTTGATGATTTTCTCTCTAGTATGAATTAAACTTAACACATGCAAAATAGGTTAACCTAGATTTTAACTTTTATCTTGTTTTGAAAGTATTTTTTTTTTTTGCTGACACCATTTTCATAATACACTTTTCTCTCTGTCACCTTCTTTGTCTGCCTGTCTGTCTGTCTGTCTGTCTGTCTGTCTGTCTGTGGATGAGTACATATGCCTCCACTTTCATGGGTTGATCACTTTGGTAAGAGAGATCATCGACAGTCACTAACAATAAGGCGTAACCGTTTGAAGAAAAATAGAGCACTCTAAACCATTCGCAATGCAAATAAAAACATTGCGATATTCGTTATCTTGTAACTTGTACATGATATAATGAGTAAAGCATCTGACTTGGAAAAATAATCATGTTTCAAGCTTTGCTATAAAAACACTGCCTATGGATAATATATATATATATATATATATATATATATATATATATATATATATATATATATGAAGGATTTTAATAGCACTGGAAGAAATGCCATTATTGAAATTGAGGACTTTTTTTTGACGTTTAATCGATAAGAAATACTACAAAGTCTGAAAATCTTATCTCCAAAACCAGTATGTAGTTCAAATTATTTGAACCGAATGAAGGGGGAAAAACGTATGAAAAAGGGAAGATAAAAAGAATTAAATTAACGAAGATATCTTTCGGCCGATTCTTTTCAACTGTAACATCGGCGGATTTAAGAGATAAAAAAAAGATAATAATAATATCGAGGTCTAAAGACCAAAATTAACGAATGAGGGGGTGGAATTAATAAATGAAGTTTGGAGAGACGGAGACGCATTCTCAAACTACACCCATAAGTTCTATATTATGAGTGTGTTCTTTTTGCTTACATAGAGTTGGTTTTCGTAAAATAATCGTGACCGCTTCGAGAATTTTCAAATGTATTCTCGAGCGGGCTCTGTGTAAAATGGAGAATGCTCCATCTGTGTAACCTCCAGTGCAGACTTGACACTTTATTAAGTGTTCACCAATGGCCGAACTATGAGTATGTAAACGCCCGGATACATACATACATACATATATATATATATATATATATATATATATATATATATATATATATTATTATATTATTATATTATAATATTATAATAATTTTTAAATTTAAAATTTTTACGCATGTGTGTGCGTTTCTTCTGATGAATCACCATTCTGGACAATTTAGGAGATGTTCATATATCATGTTTGTCTGGCTAAATGATGAAATGACTGCGAAGAATGAACCTCTTCACTAATAAATATAGTTACTGAAACCTACATACTATTGTTTATGTTTACAAGCTCTGGAATAAAAAAAATTAATATCTATCGAACTTAAACCTTAAATGTTTTATAACATTATATATATATATATATATATATATATATATATATATATATATATATATATATATATGAGTGTGTTCATTTTATCTTAGTGTAAATTATCAGTAATCGAAAAATTTGAGATTGATAACTGATCTCTACATGAATTACAGTTTAACCCAGATATAAGAGACTTCTTTTTCTGGGCCTAAACGCTCTTATGCCCGGGTTATACGCATATGCGGGTTTCTTATATCCGGGTTACATTGTACATTAACACAGACTCTAATTTGAGACCAAAGAAAATCTCTTTTATATCCGTTTTTCTTATATCGGGTTACACTGTATCCTCGTGTTACTTTAAAGTTCTCCTTTAACTTTCAAAGAGTTAGTAAGGAAGTGAAGAAAATTACTTTTTCTCTTCCTAATTAACCAATTAACTACGTTTAGTATATCATTTTGTTATGAAAACATTGCCTATTGGACTCTGCTAACCATTATATAAACTATGAAGGTTACACTCCAGTGGAGAAATATAGCGACCTAACGCGATACTACAGACTAACTTACCAGTCGGAAAGTCCGGACAACCTTTCTTGTATTTCACTTTCTTGTACAATATATTCTTTCTACAGAAACCTTTTGTTTACATCTCCTTTTAATGACTCTTTTCAAGGACCACAACATTTTCTTATTGCCTTTTGGTCTTACTGTGGTAGAATATTCAGCTTTGTACTATTACTAGAGGTAAGTTGATTTGGACAAGGTGCACTATTCCACGTATTCCAAGCCGATGTGGTGTACCCAAACTGATGATGATGATGATGATGATGATATATATATATATATATATATATATATATATATGTATGTATATATCATCATCATCGTCGTCATCATCATCGCAGTCGTTTCATCATTTAGCCAGAGAAACATGATCTATCAACATATCCTAAATTTTCCAGAATGGTGATTCATCAGAAGAAACGCACACACATGCATAAAAATTTTTAATTTAAAAATTATTATAGTAATAATAATAATATAATAATATAATGATAGATGATGATGATGACTACGACTTAATACAAAAATTGATAAAGTAGTTTGCAGTCACTAGTGTCAGTTGCCAAGTAAAAAAAAAAATAATTTTTGTACTTTTATTTACTTGCTATTATTGTTTTTTTTTACATATACAAATTAGTATTTATGTGTACGACAGAAATTTTGCAATTCTGATTATATTCTAACAGTGTTCTAATTTAAAAAAATATTTTTACAAATGAGTTATCTGAACTAAAAGCCTCTTGAGGTAAAGGATTAATGAGACTGTTAGTTGAATATTGAAGACTTTTATGAGACTTATCTCATAATTTTTTAATGAGGATCGTCCAGACAAGGTATGGCGCTACTTGATGTAGGAGCTAAAATGAAGAACACTTTAAGGTAAAAAAAAACTAGCCAACAATAAATGTTAGATGGATAGATTTTGACCCAGAAAACAGCAATTGTGCCTCCTTTGTCATAAACATCGTTCCGCTCATGGAAGTGGTACGAGGATTACAGGACTGTCGGAAGTAAAGCCAAGGTCCATTTTCTACTCTCCTCCGTATTTTGACAATAATGATGCAGGGAAAAAATCCTGTTGGGATTTGGTTTGATGTTAGGCACTCGGAGGAAGAATGAAAATTTTGTTGCAGTTTTGGTAGGAAGACGGGTTATTGTCGTGATTATCTTTACAAGAAGAAACCAGGGACTGAAGTTCAATCAAGCACAATCCATGGAAATAATGAGAGATTAGCAATGTTTCTTTTGTGAGAAAGATGCTGTAGAGGACAAAAGATAAAGGACTAAACTGTGAAGTCATGTTTGAATTATTATAGCAAAAAAAAAGTGCTTTGGATGTCAAGTTACCAGATGTAGCAGAGGTACTCCATGCGAGGATGTATCTGACTCATATTCTGTAACATTTTTTTGTTTTGCAATCATAACACTGCTTGCCTCATCTCATATGTTGATTAATAAAAACAATCACTTATCACATTTAATTTGCATTAGAAAAAAATTTCTCGGTTTTTAACATTTTTTCGTTTTCCCAAAATCCAAAGAATTTGGAAAACTTTCAAGGTCAAAATTATTCGGTTAATTATTTTTTATAACAAATTAAGGTAATTCTCCATATTCACCCAATATATAAACCTGTTCAAAAGGAGAAAATAAACAAAACAGCCAAAAATGTTTACTCTGTATTTATGTGTTTGTTTATTTATTTATTTATTTATTTTAAAAGATAGTGCACCAAAAATTATGCAAATGAATCCAGTATTTTTGTTTAAAATAAAAAAGATAAATGTTATTGGTGAAATCACTATGTGACCATTTTTGTCATTCATTAGAGTCAAGAGCTAAAGGACATAACACAAACTTTAATTCAAGCAATCAATAAAAGTGACCATAGAAAGGCTGGAAACTTACTGAAGGCACCTTAAACACTAGCAGTTCGCCCGGCATTGCCCGGTCTAAAATACACTTAAATATGATATTTTGATTAATGCAGATTTCGTATTTATTATTATACTAGCGGGGGTGCCCGGCGTTGCCCGAGTGTTTGGAGGCGTAAAAGAAATAAAAAGTCTTAGTAAGCAGGCAGGCTCGAACCCATGACACGAAGGTGGAAAAGAAAATGAAAGAAAAGCTGAGATTTTACCGTTACGCTATGATGCAAGAGGGAGTGAAAAGCGTTCAAATTTATCGATGTCAATCAAGACGTTGACTTGTTAAGTGAATGAGTTCACGCAGGTGCAGAAATGAACGTTGGCTGAAAGCCAGTTCAGCTTTCCACCGTTTCATTTATTTGTTTCCCCATGATATTGGGAAAACCAAGCTGCCCTGAAAAAAGAGAACTCTCAAATGAAAAGCAATTGTCTGATATGAAGGGTTTTACCAACATTGATCAAAGCTAATTGCTGTTCTGGAGATCCCGGCGGAGAAGGCCAGTGAATGACATTCACTTCAATTAGTTTAGCTTTATTTATACGAAAAAGACCAATAAACATGTGAAAGGACGGAATAGAGGGAATTTTTTAAAAGTTGATCAAAATAAATGTAGAGACAATGTCCGTTCGCAAATCGTAGATATTATAATCTAGGGAGTATATAAAAAGTTCTCCAAAATAGTAACCCTCGTGAGAACCATCCCTAAAAAAGCCTTTCTTTTGCCTTTTATATATATAGATTATATTGGATCCAATATATAATAATGATTGAAAAAGTTAAAAAAAAAAAAATGACTCATGCACCACCACCAAAAATCGAAACAAAAAAGTTTAGCTTACGATTTACTTTTTCCTTTGATGTTACTGCCTGAGCTATGAAGACATGTTTGCTGCAAGGCTAAAAATTAAAACATAAACCAATAGCTATTACGTTATGCATGGATATTCGTAATTCTGTCGTTCTGATGTTTTCCCTGACAAAAACCCAAATATAAAGTTTTGCATGGGTTCGAACACCTTATATATTAAATTTCATGTCTGTAGACCAAGAACTGACAGAGGAGTTTGGTAGGCAAAATTTTTAAAACAAATATACGAGGGGCGTGCAATAAGTAATGCCCCTGACCCACTTCCAGTTGTCTGATCTAGCTGAAATTTTGCATCTGCAATGATTTATATCTCTACGTGTTATGTAGCAAATTACAGCTCTGAACTAATTGTGGTTTCTGTTTTACAGGTGTTTGAACTGAGTCAGGTGTGAAATGGAGCCTGTTGAATGTCGAGCAGTTATCCGGTTTTTGTATTTGAAAGGACGCACACCACAGGAGACTTTTGATGTAATGAAAGAAACTTATGGTGATAATGCCCCATCATATGACCTTGTAAAATGCTGACATCGTGAATTCAAACATGGCCGGAAGTCTGTGGAAACAGCTCCCAGACCTGGTCGCCCCCCTTCTGCCATTGATGAGGCATCTGTCCGTCAAGTTGAGGCTGCCATTTTGGAAGATCGGCACATTACTATTCGCCAAATAGCCCAAGATGTCAAGATTAGTACAGGGTCTGTGGAAACTATCATTCATGACCATTTGCATATGCATAAGGTGTCTGCCAGATGGATTCCCAGGTTGCTCAAACCATTCCAGAAGTGAGAACGCATTGAGTGCTCGAGGATGAATTTGGAGATGTGCCAAGAAGATGAGTCAAAGTTTTTCAAAAGACTGATTACACAGGATGAAACCTGGGTCCACTGAATGAAAACAAAAGATTATCTGAATTCTGTACTTTTTTGGGTGATAAATAAAAAATAACCATCATGATTATTTATAACGTTGAGAAATATAATTATACTTGAGCACTTGGACTCACCACCTCCAAAGAAGGCAAGGGTGCAGCCCTCCGCTGGCAAGGTCATGCTCAATCTTCTGGGACTAGGACAGAATAGTTATGACGGATTTCCTGGCAAAGGGTACCACAATTACAGGAGCCTATTATGCTTCACTTTTGAGGAAATTAAGGGAAGCTATCAAAATCAAGAGGCGGGGCAAGATCAGCAAAGGTACCCTCCTCCTGCAGGACAACACTCCGGTCCACAATTCGTATATTGCCAGATCAGAAGCACGGCCGTGTGGTTATGAAAATCCCACCCATCCTCCCTACCCTCCTGACCTTGCACCCTCTGACTTTCACCTCTTCCCAGCCATGAAGTTGTTTTTGAAAGGAAAGCGTTTCCCAGATGATGCAGCCTTGATTTATGAAATCATGTTGTGGTTGGAGGACCAACCTGGGGTGTTCTACAAAAACGGTCTCCAGAGCTGCATCAAACGATGGGAGAAATGCATAACTCTGGGTGGTTCCTGTGTAGAGAAAGACTAATAACTATGCCAAGTTTCGTTGCTCTACTGCTATGGGAAGTGGGCCAGGATCATTACTTATTGCACGCCCCTCGTATATGCACATACATAAATATATATAGAAAGAGGTTTGTGTTTACTATAACTATTTTATGCAAATATTACGCAAGTATAAATCATGTAGAATATCTGCATGAACATAATTACACTTAATAGTTAACTAAAGATGATTACCCCATAAGAAAACCGAAATATTCCCCATAAGAAGTCTAGCAGTTTGTGGGAAGAAACTATTAAAATAGAAGGTTTTTCTGCATTTGGGATTTCTATAATAAAATTGTGAGATTTTGCTGTTTGTTGGAGGTATTTACGTGGAGAGGGCACTAGTGTTACAAATTCGCCAGCCATATTCCATTAAAGTACTTGTTGAACAAGCACAGGAATGCAGCATTCCAACCATGAGACAAGGTTGGAGCTTGGTTGACAATGCAGGACCTATTGTTGCAGACTCTTCTTTGAACCTTTTCTTATAAAGAAGACTACTGGTTGATGCACCAGCCCAGATGTGTCAACATTACTCCATGCATAGAATAATGATGGCGTTGTAAAGATATAGGATACTGGCAAGTGTTAGTAGATTTCTAGCATAGTAGAGGGGACCTACCTTATTTGTAGCAGCCTTGGTAATATCTTCAATGTATTTATTCCAATTCATATTTCAAAGATGATGAACTCTCAGCTGTATATAACAACTGAATGATGAGAAGTCTATGTGTGAAGAGTTAATGGTAAAACTGGAGAAATCACTGAGAATGTTGTAAATCATCTACTAGATAAGTTCATACCTACTTACCGACACTACACATCAGGTGGGGAGTAAATGGGAATAATAATGAGCATTAACCATGTGTATGTTCACATTAAATTGGATGAAACAGCATTTACAACCTAATTACTGCTCAACACAATGTAATATGACCTTGGCAGGTTTAGAGGAAAGGGGGAGTGATAACCAAATGTTTCAATAAAATATTGTTTTATGACAAAATCTAACAAAGAAATATGACAGAAGAGAAAAAGAAAAAAAAAACAACTTTAATTTGGATAATGGGATAAATCCTGAAAACAGAATCGATAAATATTTAAATAGATAGATAGATAGATAGATAGATAGATAGAGAGAGAGAGAGAGAGAGAGAGAGAGAGAGAGAGTAGGATTTTCATATATATTTACCTTCATGCCAGGAGGTAAGACGCAAGATTAGACATAAGCACAAGGTGGTTTGGAAAAACCAGCACACTCTTATCTGAGCAGAGTTGGAAAAGGGCAGTGGAGAAGAGTAATGAGCATTAACTATTTTACATTAAATGAGAAAATAAAGAATTTTCTTTCCAGTAATTTTTCAATAGAAAGTAATATGACCTCCATATGTTTCGGAGGTTGTTTATAAGTGCCAATGATTTTTGATACAATCTTATGTTTGTGACAAACACATCTGACAAAGAAAGGACGAAAAGAGGGAAAATAAAATAAAAGAAGTTTAATTTGGATAATGGCACAAACTTCAAGACAAAAACAAAATGGAGCAAAAGAACCACGTGGCGAGATAGTCTTGACAAGGAATTTAATTTGTCAATGTTAAATTTTGAACTGTCTATATTTCTGAAATAAGCTGGCTTATTTTGTATTTTTTCAGTAAATGTAGAGAGAAACGCTTCAAATCAGTAGCTTTGTGCCAAACTCAGTGATTTTGTTGGATGTGTAAAATAATGTTAAAAAACGGAATTTTTAACATAAGGTAAGTTTAAGCAAAGAAACAGAAAATGTCTCCAATAACACATAGTTGATAAGCTGATAAAATCTTTCTCTTATTTTTGAATCGTGAAGGAAAGCAAACATGTTTTCAACTGCGCTTTTTTTTCTAGAATAATGAGCTAGTAGAAGACTCACTGAATATTATGTATACTGCATGTGGTAAGAGAAAAAGAAAAACCCTGAAAAATTCATATTATTTGGATTCTTCAGACTACTGAATTTTATTTTCACAACGTTTCAACATTCTTTAGATATATCTGGTTGAACTCAGGAATCACTCTGTCAATCTCGGGAATCTTCATGGAATTTCGAATGGAACACTTTATTTAATTCATGGTGATAGCATGTTCTCATTCAATTAGCCATGACTAGGTATAATTCCTAAGTATTCGCAATTATATTTTTTAGTGCTGCCCGCACTGAGGATTGAACCTTCAACCCCCAGAAGAGTGTAACTTTAAAACTGAATTTTATCAAATACGTTACCCATTAAGCCACAGATTCTTGCAGAGTTTCACGAAATATTCCTGGGTTCGACAAGATACACTTGAAGAAGGTCGGAGGTTACATCAGTCGAAATGTTGTGAAAATAACACTCAAGATGAGAACAGTAGTCTGAAGAATTCAAATGATATGAATAATCAATCCTTATCACCAAAATTCAGAAACTTTTAAATCCCAAATGAATTATTATTTAATTAATTGGAATTCTTATTGAGATGAGTAAATTTGTATTATTTATCATTTATTTATTGCGGACTACTATCCTCATCTTTTAGTTGTTTCACGACATTTTGACCAACTGTTCCTCTAGCTTTCGTCAGGTGGTTAATTGCTGAGGATGCAGTTTGGAGATTCGACGTTCCTATCCCATTGCGGTTAATCACCCAACGAAGGCCAAACGAATAGCTGGCCAAAACGTTGTGAAACAACAACTAGAAGCTGAGGATAAACAAACCAAATAATTTTGTTATCAAAAACTTTAGTATCAATGTCATAGCATTCAGGAAAACATACTTATGGCAATCAAACTACACAAAATTGTTTGCTTGACAAACTCATTTTTAAAGTAAAACACAGACCTTTCTGTATGGTTTGCCGGTCACAAGTATATTATATATATATATATATATATATATATATATGTGTGTGTGTGTGTGTGTGTGTGTGTGTGTGTGTGTATAGTGGCAGGAAGATAGGATTTCTTGAAACTCTATAATAGTGTAGTGGATCAACAATTCCTCTGCTATCCAACCATCATGAATCAGTCATCTGCACGGCAACTGATGAGGTAGAATTGCATGTTCAAAGGTTCATACTAAACTCTATACATTAAACTCCACAGATTACTCCCTCCTAAATTTCCCACTCTCGACAGAAATTACACTCAATGATCTGATATGAGTTATCATAAAAACTTTGGTAGCATTTGGATCTGATACAATTCTCGAAATCAAACTAAACTAAATGCTCACCAATTATAAATTACGAAATAGTCAGAAAAGTTTCAAGTGTCTAGCGTAGTAATTAACACAAACAAATGTTTAGCCGTTACACATCATTTTGAATTCTGCATGCAACATCTTACCACTATAGACGCTTGTTTTACAGTTGAAGCCATTAAAAAGTAATGATGATTTAATGAATCAAATCAAAAGTATTTGCAAAAATATGGAACAAGAAAAGCACGGAACATGTATACAACCATTGGATCGGTATACAAAATGGACTATTCCAAAAAGTGAAAACATCATTAAAAGAACTGATAAAACAAACAAAAACTATTATAATATTTACCTTAATGAAAACACGCACATCTCAATTCTACAAATATGAAAGGCGGAGTACTTTAAATCGCTATGATACGAGTGAATACTGCAAGGGTAAATTTAGTTAAATAGTTAAAACTTTAGGTCTCACTGAACTCATATATTATAGCTCAAAAACTTTAAAAAAAAAATCATGACATAATCAATATTCTGCAATCATATTCCAACCATTCAACATCTACCAAAAATTATGTATATGTGTGTTTAAGAAATTTTTTTAAAATCATTTTTCAGCACAAAATGACTGAAGAAAAACAAAGCGGTGTAAAAATTATAAAGAGAAAAAACATCTTTATGTCTCAAAGGAATCTAAAATCATCAGACGATTTCAGAAAATCTTCATCTCTGTCTGTAGACATTGCCAGAAACAATAATAGTAGCAATCTCTTGAAGCCAAGGGAGGCAAATACCCAACTTCAGACCAACCAAAGTTAGTCTGATTCATTTATCTGCAAATTAAATCTAACAGACAATGAGGCCCATTGTTTCATATTGCAAAGAAATGAATGCGTTCTCATAAAAAACTTTTGCAAATTTAAAAACAGCTACGCTTATAACAACTTAATATATAATGTGATAGGAGACATATTCATTTTATAACTAGACTACCCGTGACCTGTTGGGTCAGTATGTTATATTAGCTATGGAATTCATGTATCAGTGTGACACTTGTGACGTAAAGAAAATAGTTTGTTTTTTTTACATAACAGAAACATTTCTATGAAAGTATATTAAAATGAAAAATCACGGACGGATTACTCAAACCTGAAAAAAAAATCCTCCCTATTTGTGTAAAGTTACCCATTTTTCCGAATAATCACCCAAAAATCGAAAATTTAACATGATTTTTCTACGAATTGATCGCAGACGAAAGCCATTTAGCAGCAAAAACGCACATAAACCTGCCGATGAGAAATATAAGAATGAAAACCCCATATTGGAATCCTTCAACCAAGTTATAGAAACTTAAAATCTAAAAAATATATAATTAATAAAACCTGAAGCAAAATAATAAAACTTAAATAAATAAAATAAAATAAAACTAATATTGAAACAGATTAGTAAATGTGTCAACAAATTCACCGTTCTCACACAACTATTTTTTTATCTAGAAATGTAAACAAAGAATAAAAAAAGAAGGAATGAAGGAAGAAAAAGGGACGGATAGAGTAGTAGTAGTATATTTTTTTTACACAGTGGTCACCACTTATCAAGGCCCGGAAGCCACTCAGGGATAAGGGTTATTGCAAGTACATTACGTTAGTGTGGAGATTTGATGAAGTGTTTACTTAAGGGGGCGGTTCATTAGGAATTTGTTAACATTGGACTTGAAGACATCCAAGTTGTAGTCCAGTGGGAAGCAGGCAGACGGAACAGAGTTCCACAGGCGTGCAGTTTTAAGAAAGAAGCTTTGTTCATGGAATCCACGTTTTGATTTAGGCACAGATAAAGAGTGTGGGAAATTTTTGACAGTGGATTCAGCTAGATGTGTGTTTTTCGTGAAAGATTGGCGAGGGGGGACCAGAGATTGGAGTTCAGACGAGCACCTGCCATGGAAATAACGATAAAACAAGGATAGGCTCGCAACGTCTCTTCTGTGGGAGAGAGGTTGCAGGGTAGAGAAAAGGGCATCCCCCACTAAGCCACAAAGTCTATTTTGTACTCTGTCAAGGCAAGATAGGCTGTTTTTAGCAGCTCCTGCTCAGATATGGCAGCAGAATTCCATCCTTGGACGTTCTTGGCTTTTATATAGATAGAGAATTGCATCAGTAGTGAGATATCTTCTGGAGTGGTAGAAGGATCCCACCATCTTTCCAGCAACCTTGGCAACAGACTTGATGTACGTGTTCCATTTCAGATCGGGAGTAAAAGTCAAACCCAGAAGCTTGTTAAAACACGGGGCCTCTCCCAGACGAGAGCCATCCATCCCAATTGATGCTAGATGGGGATCAGAGCGTTGATGATGTAAGGATAGGAGTTTGGTTTTAGATGCATTAAAGGTAACCAGCCACGTCTTCCCCCACTGAACCACGCGCTCGAGATCAGAGGAGAGAGAATCAGAGAGAACTTTGTCATTTACAGGCTTTGATGTGTTGCCGTAGATGGTCGTGTCATCAGCATAGATGTCAACGAATGATTTAAGTATGTGTTTAGGGAGGTCATTGATGTAGATCAGGAAGAGAGTTGGGCCCAGGATTGACCCCTGAGGTAGTAGTAGTAGTAGTCTTGGCTTCACTACAATTGTTCTTATGTTTGTCAACGGGTTAAAGTTGTTTAGTTGTAAGACAATCGCGACAGTATAGTTGTAATAAAGAATAGTTGCAAAAAAACCCCACTCTTCCCGTGTTTAATAATAATTTCAAAATAATAACATTAATATTTCAGTGCGCAGGTCAAAATCTGCAAAAGAAGCGATTTGTGTTTATTAGTTTATGTTGTTATGAGTTAATGTTTATGCACGCATGCGCAACCGGATGTCGTAAACTGGAAAGTGGGTTACATCACTCGTTACAAGTTCATTTGAGTTTTATAATTATATAGATATATAAGGCCAAGGGCTTTTAACAAGATCATTCATAAGATATAAGTTATTATATTGTTAAACGGGATAGCATCTGAAGATGATTTTACCATAAATAAAATCCTTATGTTTTGGGTTATGCAAAAGTCTATATAATCACTAATTATGAACTTAACGGTATAAAATAAGGGTATCATCTTTCTATGTAGAATCAATCAATCCAGTAACATTAGGTGAATCAAATATATGTCCATTGTTTCGATTACAGTGATAGCAAAACTACATGAATTGCACTTCGAATTGCTTCCACCCAATTTTCCAGATCTTGTCCACGGTGACTATTAACCATTTTCAAGCCTCAAAAGAATGATTCCGTGAAAGGGATTGAGCTTCATGTAAAAAGTCATATAAAAACTGTGGCGCATTTTGAGGTCAAAGGAAAATCATTCTAAGAAACAGGCATCGAATTGTTAAAGATGCATTAAAATCAGCGAATCAACATAGGAGACTATGTTAATGAATAAAGTTGAAAATCTTTAGAATCGGCTAAGTGCATAAATCAACCATATACTATTGTTGACCGAACAGTTCAAGGATCATTTAATCACATTCAAATGTGAAAAACTATTACTAAATATTAATTAACTACTTCTTGAAGATGAGCAGAGAACGTATTGGTTAAAATAGTATAATTATATTTCTCAACGTTATAAATAATCATGATGGTTATTTTTTATTTATCACACAAAAAAGTACAGAATTCAGATAATCTTTTGTTTTCACTCAAGAGAGTCTGAGGCGTATTGTGCATGATGACTGCAAAGCTAATGGCAATGACGAAATACAGAAGAAGGTGGGTTAGATCCTACGATACCAACAGATAAATTATCATCCACACTAGTCCCCACCATTATGCATTGATTTGAGATATTTTTGGCTGTAGATATTTCTCCAGTATGATTATTGCCAACTTCAATTAAGCTTGTCACAATTAAATGCAATTCCATTCATTACACCAAACTGAAAGATAAAAATATCAGATACCCACCGGCAATAGATAGATAGATAGATAGATAGATAGATATGTTGTAGTTGTAGTAGTAGTAGTAGTAGTAGTAGTAGACTAAGAAAGGTAAATAGAAGAACAGATATATAATTACAGAAATATAAATTACATTTGCTCTTCACAATAGACCTCAATCCAGTGCAAGACGTCATGGCAGCCACTTAACATAAAGCATTGCTTTTCATAAGAGAATTGTGTTCTGTCGATAGTTGATAATATAAACAAACTTCAAAATATAAGAAAGATGAAATTAATTATTCAAACAGAACAGATTTGCACAACATTCATGCCCACCTTGTGAAGATTGAAATCAACATTTAATTGATTTTAGTAAATTTCCTAAATTTAAAGTCTTAGCCTACGAAATCGTAAGAAGGAACTGAAATCCAGAGAATCACCCTTAATTGTTGGATCGAATTCAATGAAAATCTAAAATATTTGAATTTATAAATGCAAGATTATACTCATATTATGCACCCAAGAAATCTATAAAATGCTCTCAAGAATCTGAAATTTTATTAAAATAAATATAGCTCCGTATAATCCGTATACCTAGCAGCTGTGTTATAAAATCCATAGTGATTGGTTAATTTTTAATCCTGGTGCAATTCTCTACTTACATAAAAGCCAGGTTCGGCCAACGATGGAGTACTGTTGCCACATCTGGGCAGGAGCTGGTAGAAGCAGCTTATCCTGTCTCCCTAAGTAATCCATGTTACAAAATTCCCACTAATGTTTACTATGCTAAAATTACAATGACTAATGTATACTCATAACCCTTCTCATGGAGTGGCCTCTGGGCCTTGATAAGTGGTGACCCCCATGTATATATATATATATATATATATATATATATATATATATATATGAGTCCGGTATATAAAATCCAGTAGGTTAATTGATATATTGATATGGCAGGGGCACGTTCTAAATGAATGTTTCTTGTTAAAGCACAATTAAACTATATTTGACGTTTGCATTTTAAATTTTAATTCAAGCCATTATATATAAAAGGAATTTTATAAAATCAACATAAGGTTCTCTACAGTGCAATGCATATTACAAAATATTGTGCAGTAAGTTACTGCAGGGAGGCATGTGAAGTTTCCTCCAGGTGCACTGCGATGGGTCACCAACTAGAGCAGGCAATCAATCGATTTTATAGAAAAATGGGCGAATTCACCAATTTCGATGACAATAAAAATATGGGAGTGCGAAACAGTCATTGGTCATCATTCAATCCCGGGCAACGTCCGATTTTCCTGCTTGTACATATATATACACACACACTTATATATCCACACATATATATATATATATATGTGTATAAATATATATACACACACACTTATATATCCAAATATATATATATATGACCATACACAAACACACACACACACATATATATATATATATATATATATATATATATATATATATATATATATATATATATATATATATATATATAGACACAGCCTTTGAGATTTGAAAAATAAATCACTCGACCGTCGGTCGAGTGTGAGGGAAAATTTACTCGCCCCAAAATATTTTTACTCGTCCGACTTTAGGTCTTTGTTCCAGTCAATAATAGTAAATAATTTTACAACAATTCAAGAAATTACCGTGTGTATAATCTAACAAGAAAATATTTGTTTAACTCTCGTAAATCAACTATTTTATTACTACAAACATTTCAGTAAATATTCAACAAAACGTTAAAATACAACACCAGTTTCTTTATATAGCATCATTCATATTATTGTTCCATAGACATAAGAATCCTTTCTTCGGATGCTGATACGTAGTATCAAAATGACAATTGAAATATAAATAATTTTAGACTATGTTTATTGGTGCCGTTAGAAAACGAATATATCTAACTTTATACACAAAGAAAACATAATGTAAAATCATACCCTTGAAATAAATATATTTTAAAATGCAAAACAAATATTAGAGATTCATTTTTTCATTAAAACATTTCAATATGAAGTCTCTAATTGAAAAATATTCTGAAACACACAATCATCCCAGCAGCTCAAAAGAATCAGAAATAGTTACTTACAATAATTACTGAACAAAACTCAAAGCGAGATCATAATAAAAATGGACATTTAGCATCATATAGCATTGAACATTTCAGCGAAATTTATATAGATTAACCTAGTAATAAAATAGCTTTCTTAATGAAACAATAAAGGCTTTTTTATACATTTATTCTATATTTTTATTTTTTACAAGGCAAGTCGAAATATTATATCATGTATAACATGTTACTAATAATCAGTCGTGTTGATATTTTTATGTTTACATTTTTATAATTCATGTCCAGATTTGTTTATATCCTGATACATTTCTATCGTCCCTGGAATAAATAATGTTTGTTTACGAAGAAACAAAACTGAAGCGAAAACTGATTACTTACTTGTTGTATAATTTAATTTTCGGAGCGTACTTGACGGAACGATGCGTTTTTTTCCTCTTTCAAATGTTTGTCTTTACTTTTGTAAGCATGAAGTGTATGTAATTGTAGCGTCGAAGAATTTTTTTTCCAAATGAATTTCAAAATCAGCAAACTAAATGAAAGCGACATTTTGACTACACACCGAATGTGTAAATTTGACCTCATGTTGACCTTTAGCGTGACCACTCTTTTTTCAATACGATATTCCAACGATCTCACAGCTGATGAAAGAATTCACAAATGATGAGACATAGGTCATTCTAAGTCACCGCATATTTGAGGGTCGTAAAATAAATGAGTTTTTCCCGTTTCTTTATTTAAAGAAATTTTATCAACTGGCGGGCGAGTGATTTACGACTTTTAATAGACCCAAGAAATTTTCAATCGACTGTGGCGACCGGTCGTGTAAAGTCTCAAAGGCTGTATGGACATGCATATATAGACATATATGCATGTACACACACACATATATATGCACATAAACACACATATATAAAAAACTATCTAGCGAATATACCCGGTGAACAAAGTGCAAAAGAAATACAAACAATAGCATAATAGGGACGATTAGAATCTTAAAAAGATCTCTCGGTTGGAGTAATTAAAGTAATAGGAAAATGTGTGGCATCCGGTAAAATGCCTCACCCCTAGGAAAACACAATGATAAGAAAATTAAAACAAAGGTTACTTAATAAATACTTAAATAAATACACAATTCTGAGATTTATATGGAATTTATTTTTTTAAGCAAAAAAATTCTATTTTTCTTAGGAGTATGCGCACGAAAACATTAAATATTGATATGATAATAATTGTTTCTATATAACAAAACAGATCTGTAAAACATATACCAAAATTTTGATATTCTGAAAGAACTGTTTGGTGAAAGTAAATATTTGAAACTTGGAATGTAGCTATACTGTTATTCTTATATATATATATATATATATATATATATATATATATATATATATATATATATATATATATATATACCCTTATAAATTTGAGAGGTTTGTGTATTGATATACATATTAAAAATCCTTTTATCTATTTATTCAAAAAAGAAAATACAACTTTGTTATATATGGTTGTGGAACTGCATTAATCTGCAAAAGATCTAGCTAGTTAGCATATTCTTTTAAGCATTCATTTTAATTAATTCCCTATTAGTTTTTTCGGTTTTCTTATGGGATGATCATCTTTAGTTAATTACATATTATATTATTATATTATATATTAATGCAGATATTCTTCATAATTTATACTTGTGTAAAAAGGTTATAATAAACACAAACCTTTTTTTATATATATTTATGCATGCATATATGTATATATATTTTAATTTTGTCCTCAGCCAGTTTTTGGTCTACATACATGAAACCCAATATATAGGGTATTCGAACCTTTATATTTGCGAAACTTTATATTTGGATTTTAGTCAGGCAAAATCAGTGCAAAAGTGCGAAAATTAAAAAAATGGAATTTGCCTGGTGAAGATTGAACGATGGCATTACGAATATGCATGTGTAACGTAACAGTTATTGGTTCATGTTTTAATTTTTAGCCTTGCAGCAAACATGCCTTCATAGCTCAGGCATTAATGTCAAAGGAAAAACTAAATAGTAAGCTAAACGTTTTTGTTTCGATTCTCAGTGGTGAGACACGAGTCGTTTTTTTTTTTTAACTTTTTAAAGCATTGCTATAAATTGGATCCAATATAATGTAATAAATAACAAAATCTGCATAATCATATTCAAGCATATTTTACGATAAGGCAATGTCGGGTGGCCTGCTAGTATATATATAGTCTAACAGGCCACACAGCGTTGCTTGCAAATTTTGTATTTATTATTATTGGGCCATTTTTTTTATTGGTTATTACATTGTACCCAATATATACTAGTGATTTCAAAAGTTAAAAATTATTTGAGTGTCATCAGCTAGACTCGAAACTAAAGCATTTGTTTTGGCACTATATGATTAAAGAACATATGAATATCAAAACTGTAAATATCAACACAGTTTAACATATAAATGTATATTTGTGCATTCGTAGAGGAGTACTTTAAGTCGATTTACATCTGTCAACTTCCAATTTTTCAATAACTTATAAGTTATTTTTATCAGCTAAAACAACATTGAATTTGTTTCACAGGTCCGAATCCTCTACATATCAATTTCATGTCTGTAGAGCAAAAATTGAAAGTTTTTTTGCATGCACACACAGACAGGTTATATATATATATATATATATATATATATATATATAGAGAGAGAGAGAGAGAGAGAGAGAGAGAGAGAGAAATAAACAGACAGACAGACAGATGTAAAAGATGCCACTTCATTCTCAGGATAACTCCACTTATCCTTGATCATTTATCTTATAATGCTTAATATTTAACAAGAGAACTCCAAGTAATGTTTTTTAACCTTTGACATAACTTAAGTGAAGTCTGAACCCTAGTTTCCCAGCCATTAGTGAACTCTCTAACCATATGGTCAATGAGTTAACTTATATATAGTGCAGAGATGAGGAACCTGCGGCTTTTGGGTTACAAAGTGTGGCCTTCTGAGGCCTTTGGTGCAAATATTAATATATATTTTTGACAAAAACAAAGCAAACTTTTTTCATAATAATCACAATATATTTTTATTGCAGAAATTCGCCTCTGGACCAAAGTACCGTAGGTTGCAACAACAGATGCTACATACAAATCTATTATGTCTAGACTATTAGCCACTATCTTATGTAACTTTACAACGACATTTTAGACACATTTAGTCGTTATAATAAAATCATACATTTCATCCTCCATCCGCCATCATAATCGCAGCATCTTTAGAGTGAGTAGTTCCTATTTTCCCCTTAAATATTAAGTCCTCTTACCACCCCCAGTGAGGACCGGGAGGAAATATACACATTCTAGAGATATTGTGCTTGCACCCTTCATAACTGGATCATACACTCTAGACATATATAATCTTTCCTTTTCCTGATTCAAAAATAATAAAGTCTCCCTTCTCTAATTCCGCCTATCTCATTGGCTGAGAGCTGAAAATTCGATTATTCCAGAATCTACCTTATAATACACAAACGTACGTTCCATAACTTTTTAAATATGGCGACACTCTCTACAAGAGCAATTGTCTTAAAAAAAATAAACAAAATACAAACATAATAACTGTTCATAAACAGAAAATTAAATACAGTATACCTTACACTTACCTATGCACACATTAACAACACGTCACTATCCCCTCCCCCCAAAAAAACAAACAAACCTTGAAAAATATATACGGGTACCATTGTTTATTTTCGATTTAGGAGCGTCTTAGCGAGCCTTACACGATGCTATTTTTTTATTTTCTTTTAATTTGTTTTATAATAGGCCGTTTTTTTTAATACTTTGTTTTTTACAATTTATAATTTAATCTGGGCGATTTAAATTACTTACATTTTTTTTTCTACGATTAGCTGGGTTTCAATCATGTTACTTATTTTGTCCGCATAGGTTTTCAACAATGAGAGTGAGATAAAGCAAGTGAGCAAGAGAAAGAGAGAGAGGGGAGAGAGGGAGAGACAGAGAGAAACAGAGAGAGAGAGAAAGAAAGAAAGAGAGAGAGTAAATAAAAACTGGGTAATTGTGCATAAATCAGACCCTAACTTTCAAACATGCCGGCAGGTCTTTCAATTGAGGTATTGAAGCACAAGATACATTACTTTCGCTATTCAAAACTGCTTATATATTTAGGCAAAATATTAAGATTTTTTTTGTTAATATATTTTTTTCAAACGCAGTTACGTTTTTATTCAAATGTACTTCATCTAAACATACTTTATTTAAATATTCTTTATTTAAACCTGTTCAATCTATTACGTTTGCATCGTAACAAAAATGCAAAGTTCCTGCACATGTGACCCTTCGAATACTGTTATGACAGTTAACTCGATTGTCTGTTTCGTGATATAAATATAATTTATTTCTCGGCTTTTGTAAATACCTCGTGAATTTGCCGTTTGGTTGAGCACAGGAAAATGAGACAAACGTGATTTTGGGGGTCCGAATCATACAGCCAGCACCTTTCACAGCAATGATTGCAGTAAGATAAGACGCATACGTATGAGTATAATAAATAAATATTTATTATTAACTGATGTTATATATATATATATATATATATATATATATATATATATATATATATATATATATATACATACATACATATATACATATGTGTCCACATAAAATGTTATGAGAAAATATAATAGTTTATGTACTGATTTTCAGTATTTACTTCAACACTGCTCCATATGTGATTAGAGTTAAGTTATCGAACTATATAGCAGTTAAGCATCATAGAATTTTCCGTGTTACATTCCAATAAGTATAGAACGTGTATATATAAAGAATTGATAGGCTTATATATATATATATATATATATATATATATATATATATATATATATATATATATATATGCAAACAGATAAAACGGTAATAAAAAAATAAAACACACACATATATATATATATATATACATATGAGAGGAAGATAAAGTGAGAGAAGAAATCTATCGAAACACACAAGAAGATAAAAGAATAGAGATAGATACATACATAATGGCAGACTATAATACATAAATGGAGAGAGAAAGAGATAGACAAGTTTGAAAGCAACAGATATGTGAGATATGCACTGGCAGTGAGGCATATTAAAATCCATGTTCAAAGAATATACAAGTCTGTAGACCTTAGGCAAGTCATTTTAACTTCATCTCTTCCTATAATCAAAAGAACACGGAAGCAAGTGGTTCGTGTTAAGAGAAGATCTAATAATACTTTGTCCGGAAGGGAAATGAATATACATTTGAATTTCTACGTAAAAAATAATACTCACTTTGGAACGATGAAAATAAAATGGAGTCGAAATCAGAATTTTTAATCTTCAGTTATAAAGTGAACATATGCATCAATGCTTACTCGTTTATTACTATCATTTATAATTTTGAATGCAATAACACAGATTTCAATTTTATATACAAACAGATATTCATGTGACAATAATAGTAAAGGAATTAATTAACCAACACCAGCAGCTGACTGAAGTATTAGCATTTTTTGTAATTCAACACAATACGATAACCTTTGTAAGTTAGAAATCCAAATATGTTGAGGAAAAAGGGTTATCATACAAACGAAAATTAAGCATGACAGACTGAATTATTAACCTCAGACACATTCAATATTGTTCCCATTTTAGTTCATTAGGTTCTCAGAAATCAAGGAGCTCCTTTCTGACACTTTCTAACACTTGATTTCTATATGAAATATATAGATACCCGAGTGTTTAACTAAAGTTATCCGTTATTTCTCAAACCATGAGTTAGTAGATAAGGAAAGAACATTAATTTTCTTCTTCTACGACGACCAGTTATATGTTATAGTATACTTTTTTTTTTTTTTACACAGTGGTCACCACTTATCAAGGCCTGGAAGCCACTCAGGGATAAGGGTTATTGCAAGTACATTACGTTAATGTGGAGATTTGATGAAGTGTTTACTTAAGGGGGCGGTTCATTAGGAATTTGTTAACGTTGGACTTGAAGACATCCAAGTTGTAGTCAGGTGGGAAGCAGGCAGACGGAACAGAGTTCCACAGGCGTGCAGTTTTAAGAAAGAAGCTTTGTTCATGGAATCCACGTTTTGATTTAGGCACAGATAAAGAGTGGGTGAAATTTTTCATAGTGGATTCAGCTAGACGGGTGTTTTTCGTGAAAGATTGGCGAGGGGAGACCAGATATTGGAGTTCAGACGAGCACCTGCCATGGAAATAACGATAAAACAAGGATAGGCTCGCAACGTCTCTTCTGTGGGAGAGAGGTTGCAGGGTAGAGAAAAGGGCATCCCCCACTAAGCCATGAAGTCTATTTTGTACTCTGTCAAGGCAGGATAGGCTATTTTTAGCAGCTCCTGTCCAGATATGGCAGCAGTATTCCTTCCTTGGACGAACTGGGCTTTTATATAGATAGAGAATTGCATCAGTAGTGAGATATCTTCTGGAGCAGTAGAAGGATCCTACCATCTTTCCAGCGACCTTGGCAACAGACTTGATGTACGTGTTCTTTTTGTCTCTTGGTCTTATAGAGTTCTGAGGTGACATCACTAGGAGGTGTACCATTTCTTGTATGAGACAGCGTATAACAATGTCACAGGAATTTTATTTGAGCTTTGAATGCTACGATATGTCTTCTATATTAACAAAGTGAAGTCGCGTTTTCCATTGAAATTTCCGACAATATAGATAAACAATGAAACAATTCCTATACAAATTTTTAACACTCACCATTTCCAGCAAATACTGCAGCAAGCCAGCACGTAAGAATATGCACATTTCGTCAGCATTTAATAAATATTATATTTTATCCTTTTTGATTCACTCGTTCAAAAAAATATTCCCACATAGGTAGTAGCAAACAGTTTCATCTTCATGAAATTAAGTTTTCTGGTGGAACCTGGGAATAACGGGTGTTTTAATTCATAATCATAGTACACACATGGCACCGAAAAATGAATCACCTTCTCCAGTACAGATATTTACTGCGAACTACATTGGTCTAAAACCTTAAAAACCGCTCCCTTTTCATGCTTGAAATAATGGAACCGACCGCTATCAGCAGTTCGACATACACATTAAAAAGTCCATCTTCAAAATATGTTTTGTCGATTTTAAATACATTTAAAACAAACAAAAAAGTGAATTATTCCATGTTATTTGAAGGGTGAATTATTCTCATGTTAAATTGTGCTGATAAACCCCTGAAGAGAGAGATTTATTTGTGCGTATATAATAGTTTATAAAATATATATGGCGATTAAGCTACACTGAATATTTCGCGTTTTATCCACTCTAGGACTCCTCAGGCTTATGTATGAATTCTGTGGTTGTTTATCGTTTTTATATAAATATATATGTATAAAAACGAAAAAAAAAAAACACAGAATTCGCGCATAAGCCCAAGGAGTCCTAGAGTGGATGAAACACGGAATATTCAATGTAGCTTAATCGCCATATATATTTTATAAATTACTAACTAGCTCTACCTACGTATTGAGCACTTTTGAAGTAAATACTTAAAGTTTACGCATAAATCTATACTTTCGTATATTAATTTTATGTGAGTAAATTAAGTAGTTATATATATATATATATGAAAATATGCGTGCAAGGACAATTTTAAATCAATAAAAAAGGGCTGCTAAGGGGTCGAAATTGAAAACTTGGTACATAGAGCGGTCATCAAATTTTTATCTGTTTGTCCACCATTTCATGAATGTGCATGCGTGAATCGTTCATATGAGACACATTCCTTAAGAATAAGTAAGTTGGAAAACATGTAATTAAAAAGCGTGTCAAGCTGGCCTAATGGTTATCGTACTTGACTCACTATATTTAGGTTTTGGTTTTGATCTCAGTTCGAGTATTTTTTTACTTACCAGAAGTGAACTGTTTAGAAAAAACATAATACTCGCATTCACATGTTTCATTTTCTGTATGGATTAAAATATAATATGTACGTGTATTTTACGACCAAAGCTGATAATGCAAAAGAGGATGGCCTTTTATGACCTAACAAAACTATTATTCTGATCCATGAATTGAACCCTCAGTAAACCAGAACCTTGTGCCAGAATGGTCAAGGCAGGAACAGATTTAGCACTTTGATCATTATCATAAGTTGTGAATAACTGGCCTCTAAATTCGTCACAATTAACACACACACAAATTTAAAAGTGCCATCATTCACAATTTGGCAAGAAAAAAGAAGAAGAAGAAGAAGAAGAAGAAGAAGAAGAAGAAAAGATTTTCCTCATCCTCTTCCATTATTTTCTTTGCTAATCTGTCCTCATCCTTTTCCTTTATTTTCTTTTGGTTTACCTTTCAATGGTCCTAACTAATTTGGACAAATTTAATGAATACACATTTTTGGCAAGATCAGGTTCCTTGGCAACACAATTGCCAAACGTACTAACAAGATACCAATTAAGAGAACATTTCGATTAAACAACAGCCATATCATCCCGTGATAACAAACTCTTTAAGACTAATCACAATGTTGCCAAGAGATGGTAGCATAGTAAAGTGGATGCTAGCAAAGACTGCTGATACAACGGGTGCCATTTTGAGTTTGATTAAGTTCTTTAGCATGACTTTCACTATACATGTTACCAACTGACATGTTGTTTCACCTGTGAGAAGTTAATATCAACAACTCAATCAAGTAGGTAAAATTGTTGTAACTTATATTGCATTATGCCAATCATCCTTTGATTCCAATTTTTCTTAGTCTTTTTTTCAGGTTTTTAAAACCTGTTCCTAGTGCTCCTAAAATTATTGGTATTGCATTATGTTTTTTGTATTCCATATTTCTTTCGGTTTCATGTCTATGTACTTTCCTAGTTTGCCTTCTTTTTTATGGAAATCGCTCCAGACAAAGTACGAAGCCACTTAATGTAAGGAGGAAAGATGATTATCGCAAAGACAGGAAATGCTTATTGATCTCAGTGTTGAAAAGACCAAGGCTATAGGTAGGAAGACTACAGCCATCATGAAGAGAGTTCTACAAACTGGCAGTTCTTGGAAAGAAGCTATTAGGATAGAAAGCTGTAATACAATGAGGAAACAGCGAATTGACGAAGATAACTAGACTAATGAATCCAACGAGCTTGAACAAAAGAAGCATTATATAGATATGACAATTTTGAACAACACATGCCATAATAGTATTCATAGAAAAAAACTGAGGCTTGCCCTGTAGTCTACTAGAATGGTGAAATAAAGGATTTAGCAGGATTTTTCCTTCTTATTCTGGATTCAATGTTATCTAAGTGGTTTGATCCAAAGATTTTTCATTTCCTCAATTCTCTCGGTAATGGCGTGACAAGAGTTCCATTAGTGTCACATAAATTGTAGCCTTACAAAAAAAAAAAAAACGAAAAAACTGGACAAAGTATATTTCACTTGGAGGCTTATCTTCTGCTTTCATTTTATGGTTCCCCCAATTCTGGATGGGTAACATTTGCTTTTTCATGTAGGTTGGAGATCAAAGAAGAAACTTACAATATAGAGTTGAAGTGTGGTCGAGGAGAGTTAAACTCAACAAAGACAACGTCTAGTCAGACAACATTTTATGTTCCTAACAAACAGATAAGAGAGTCGTCATCGTTACATATCTGTTAACTAAATCGAAACAATTTACTCTAAGCTTGTTTTCCATATGCAAGGTGGGAGGTTAAAATTGTCGCCCTAAGGAAAATAACACTACAGCTTTATTTTAAAACTTTTATTGAAAAAATCAATTTATAATAGTATAGCTGACATCTATTAACCTCAATCACTGCCTCAATAGGGTCCAGAACTGAGAGCTTGCGTTTTCCACAAGCGTTGATGGGAGCTGGGTCAATACTTGGCAGATGGCGGCGATCAGGCTAGCTTTGGTGTTGTGGGAGGTCATGTTGGTGATGTTCTCGACGTATGACCAAATGAAGTAGTCCAGCAGGTTAAAGTCGGGAGAAGAGGAGGGGGTCAGTGAGAGAAGGGTACAAAGTCGTAGCACTTTTTCTGAATCAAGCCTGTGTCTATTTGGACTTATGGGCTGGCGCCAGGTTCTGTTGCCACACCCAGGAGCTGTCAGTGGTTACCTAATTGCACCAGGGGATCCAGCACATCCGGATACACTTTGGTGTTGACTATCAAGCTGACTTTGAAGATGTGAGGTGGCATCACTTGAAACCATGACAAAAACCATAACCTACCTATGGCTGGAAACTTTGTTTTTATTACCCTGGCCACGTCCCTGTTATCTGTGGCAATCCAGCAATGCCTTTGGAGGATGCTGGCAATGGTCCTGTTCTCATAACTATGTTCGGTAGGGAGTGGGGCATCTCCAATCTCTCTTCTTTAACATTGTGTCACTTTTAGACATGATAGAAGGCCCCTATCGATCTTAGGTAACAATAGTAGGAGGAATGTGTTTAAAGTAAAATTCAAAAATTAAAATGTAAAGAATAATGGATTTAAAAAATAGAAGATATAAATGGCAAAAGATAGATAATTGATCTGAATGTATCCACGTATACATATAAATGCACACATATATATATGTTTTCTATCTATTCATTTGGAAAGAGAAAGGTATGTCTTAGAATCACCACCAATAAATTATTTATGGTTTCTCCTTTTTGCATTCTTCCTTTCTTTCTTTTTCTTTTCTTCTTTTCTCCCTTGTATCTTTTCATTTTTTTCCTTATCTCTTAACCTCCTCACTAATGTATGTAGGGATGATAGTGGTGGGACGCGAATATACAAGAGGGCAACGAAGACGGTGCATTTTCTAACCATGTAAAAATTCAAGTCAAATTAAAAGCATTTTTCAACTGATTAACTCTGATTAAATCTGAAACCCTTTTTAGCATAGATATGTCAAATTCACATTTCCGTGCTGATTGAACCTATACACACTAGTATGTTGAAGATTTAGGGCGGCCATCACACATGCATAGAATACTATTTTTTCTAGTCTTCCATTACCTCTCAATTTTTAACCCCCTCCCATCCTTTCCCATTCATCCCCATATCTCAACACACATCCTCAAATCCTCACCCTTATTGGGTCTTATTTACATACAACCAAATCTTATTTTTAACAAAATTTGACGGCACTTCCTGATATTAACTTCCTACTTCAAGGAAGAGCTGATAGTTTCATCACAAACTTTTCTTTTGTATAAGCTGTATCGCCTGGAGAGGTCTCTAGTTACTGGTAACTAGCTAACAGACACATGCTCATGACTGTAGCAACATATTACTTTTATGTAAAAACAAATAAAGTGAATACCCTGCTCTACTTCAGTATTGAGCACTCTTGTATTAACCTCATTTAACTTCATTGGTTTCTTAACCTCTGGAAACCAATACTCTCAGATTATATATATGTTTGCAAGTGTGTGCGCACTGCGTTTTTGTGTGTATATAAGGAACATTCCAAAAGTAATTCCTTATTGACCTGCGTCAGAAGCAGAGATGCTTAATTGCATCCATGGCAAAAGTACATTGAGAAGGGTGGTCACTACGTAAGGAAAAACATGTTGCTCGTTTTATTGGTACCCCTACCGTCGTCATAGCACTTTAATTTTTGAGTTAATAAAATAGAAGACTTTATTTTTAGAATGATCCTCGTGTGTGTGTGTGTGTGTGTGTGTTTGTGTGTGTGTGTATATATATATATCTATATATATATATATATATATATATATATATATATATATATATATATATATACGTAGGCCGCCCGGCATTGCCCGGTCATAAAATACACTTAAATATGATACTTTGATTAATGCAGATTTTGCATTTATAATTATACTAGCCTGGGTGCCCGGCGTTGCTCGGGTGTTTGGAGGTGTGTGTTGTGCAAAAAAAAAAAAAAAGTAGTAGTAGGCAGGCAGGTTCGAACCCCTACCCCGAAGGAGGAAAAGGACATGAAAAAAAAAAACGTGATGTCTTTGCTCTTACATCCATTGCCAAACCGGAAGTGATTAAGGGTATTCAATCGAAAAAAAGGGGATGAATTTTAGAAAATATCAGCGAAAAAAGCGACCCCTCCTTATAGAAAAGTACCCAATTGAGAGTGAAAGAATTAATATTTTTAGCCAATTTTTCAATATTTGTTGTCTGACCAGTCAAGCTTCAAAACAATACTAATCTCATATAAAACGTTCGCTTCTGTCGAAAGTTTTAGGCAGACATACAAACATCTATGCATACATACATGATGATTGCAACGTCTTGTCAGATGAGTGCCACTCTGTCAGATACTTAAAATCCATGAGCCCAAAAATGACTTTTTTTCTATTTTTTTTAGTCCTACCGGTGAATTCACACGCTTAAGCAGGCATGACACTGAAGACGGTCATTGAGATCAATTATTACATGCTTCCAGCATTTCAAGCCTCCATGCGTCACAACTTTCCCATTACCACAGGACCATTTTTATAGACAAATGTCTGAGGGAGTATCTGTCCACATATGATGTTACAAAGTCTTAGCTTTATATGACAGCTAAGTCTCTTTCTCGGTTCAAAATGTTGAGATCCAGCACCAAGCAAGAGCAAGATAGCCAGCAATAAGTTAAACTTTAGACCAGCTTAATGCGGGTACTGGTCTCCCGCTTTATGGTTTTTTTAAATCAGAGATTTGCTTCTCCTAGAAAGGTTGCCTTCACCACGGCTTACTGGAGCCCTTTCCACCCCAACACACACATACATACACATAAACACAGTTGCTAGTTGGCCGGTGACCCCGAAAAAGGGTTCATTCGCCCTTTGGAAGGTCTTGTTTTTAATCTTTCAGAAAGAGTAGCCTCCCTCCTCACCAAACAAGTCTGGTGGGGGAACCAGTTTAATCGCCGGTGACCCAACCATGAGGCAGGTAGTACTGGGTTACATGGTACCAGTAGCATATGACATGACCTGACATAAGCATACATACATACATACATACATACATACATACATGCATCATACATATATTAAACAAACAGGTGATATTTATATTATAGACTATATTGGACCCAGTATATAATAATGATTTACAAAGTTTTAAAAAAAACAACAACATTTCCTATTTATTTTCTAAAAATATGTTAAAGAGCTACGAAGACGGGAGTGGTACCATTAAAACGAGCAAGATATTGTGTTCTAGATTTTTTTTTCTACATAGTCATCACAACTGCCAGCAGTAGGGTGGTTGCTGTGCATGGGGGTCCGGAGCACACTTCTCTGTAGCTACTCTGAAGTCGATGATCTCATCTCCTAACTGTGCTGACATCAACTGCATTGGATTTATAAACATTCAACAAGCGTGGGTGAATATTAATTAGTTTAATTATTTTTCCTGCATGGAGGAATTCAATGATACATCTCTGCATCTGACATACATATATAACAAGGGTTGTTTTTGAGAGTCTCACACCATCAATGTCTGCAACAGAGAGATGAAACTTTCAGGTCATGAATGCATAAGTTTAGTTATCATAACAATGCAATTTGCGAATTAATTCAGATAGAAAAAAATAGTAGGTATTACTTTTGGAACGCCCATCGTGTATGTATACACACACACACACACACACACACACACACACACATATATATAGATATATAGATAGATAGATATATATACAAGCAGGCCTTCCGGCGTTGCTCAGTCGTAAAATACTCTTAAATATGGTATTTTAATTTATACATACTTTGTAAAATTTACATGCACACCCCATTAAGTCTCTGCTCTTACGTGATATTTAAAAAAAAATTTTTTTGGTAAGTTCAACGATTAACTTCTGCTGAGTGTGTTGACGAATGAGGCCTCTCGGGTTTTGCCGGCTATTTTCTTTAAAGCAATATATATATAACTGTTAAGTAACTTTTTAAGATATAGATCCAAAGGTCAAAATCCCTCTAGATGTTTGATTCTGTGTCCTCGGTTGAGGGTGGAAGAAAAAATGGTAGCAAATGAATGCCAATAGATTCTTGAACATCATATTATTTTTCACAAACATAAATGTTGCGCATTCACAAGAACGGTAGCCATATTTAAAGATGGCCGGCATCATTCAAATACAACATGATGACTTACTTAAACCCGAGTAGCACCCAAATCAATAAACATCCAAACATGTAGTTAAATACATTTCATTTCCAATTAAATTCTTCATTATTTATTATATAGATATTGGATTTAATATTTATAGTCTATTTCAGAGTCGAGATTATCTGTAGAAAATTTTTTTATGCATTTTCTCTAATACTGCTTCAATATTTGATATGTATAATTTAAAAATATATTTTTTTTGTTAAATTCTAATATTTCTCATGCAGAGGAAATTATATTCTACCAATATGACTCGTCACACAAAATTATTGTTGTTTGTACATCCATCGAGGAGGTTATATTTTCAGTCATGTTTATAACTACGTTTGTTTATTTTGGTATAGCCTGGTGTTCACATCGCTTGATCAATCATCACTAAACTTGGTCAAAATATTGGTCATGATCCAAATTAGAACTGATTTTATTTTTAGATATCTAGTTTAAAGGTTAAAAGTCAAGGTCAAAGAAAAGGTGAAAGCCATACTTTTGGTAATAACTTGTTTTCTTCATCGTAGAGACTCGTTGCTTTGTCCAAATTGTAGCTAATGAAGTACTTCATGTAACATAGCTTTGACCTTGAAAAGTTTTATCAAAACTGAAGATCTTGTGGTATCTCAATTTCCGAAGTTTTAAATCTTGATGTAAGAATCTGATGCAATTTTGTAGTAGCAATCACTGTCCAAAATTTCAGTCTTTAAATGTTGGGTTATCAACGTCAACCTGTGACCTCATTTTAGAACTACTTAACACAATTGAAGAAATTTTTAATCAGCTTTTTTCTTAAATATCCTGTTTTATATGAGTAAGTCTCAAGACCATTTCTTGCATGTGCTTGACAAAGTCTTTCAAACTTTTCAGTTTCATTATTTTCTTGGTTTCAATGATTCGGTTGTGAACGAATTTGACAAAAACCTTAGATGCTTTATCAGTGTGTTCAGTTTTGGTTTGTTTCATCAAGTACTAAGAATTATTGTACCAGTCATTGATTGATACACAATCTTGATCGTTTTCATTTGCATGATGTGTGTTCCATTTTCTTCTGGTAATTTTAAAATTTATGATTGAACATTTTATAAGTTTTTCTGTCTCTTTTCCAGGTATTCTGCACATTATCGGTTTTACTTTTTGCCAAATCTAGCTTTTTTTTGCCAGATCTAGCTTTTTTCATGTTTTAATCTAGCTGGCAAAGTTATTCAATGAAATTAGAATGCAGAACCCATCTGTTTTAGTGGTTCATTCTTTTCAGTAGTTATGTATTGTTGATATCTTGAAACCGTGTAAAATAAATATATTCAAGGGTTTCATGTGCATTTGAAGTCAATAACTTGCACACATAAAAAGTTTAAATTTAAAATAATATCCAACCTTTATTTGATAAATCCAGAACATTTCATCAAAATTTTAATAATTATTTTCGCATAGATTAAAAACATCCGCAGCTAATTTTATGTGAAAAGAAAATTGGATTTCTTTGTTTTCATTCTACAAGTAAATCCTCCAGTGAATCATTATTAATGAAAGCAACGAATGTTTATATAATCATGCATGAAATTAATAGAAAACTTTAATGTGTACTGCATTAATTTGTTATTGAGGAGTCAGCATTTATCTTGCTGCTCAAGATAAAGTTTAGTAAAATGAATAGATTGTCAGTTGAAAGATACTGTGTGTGGATTGAAAATGATAAATAAATTGAATGAAATTTGATTATTTATAACAATGTGTCTGTCGACATTGAACTTGAAGACGATAAGCTTGTAACCCAAAGGGTAGCATTTTTGTGGTAACATGTTTCACAAATAAAAAATTCTTGGAAAGAAACTACTTGTGAAAACGCTGATGTAAAAAAGAAAATTCTTTGTAATTAGTGGATATGTTCTTCTTATGAACGTTAGACAGGAAGGAATCAAAGATTAAAGGTCGGTTTAGCAGCTTTCAGGAAAATAACGATAGAGTAGAAAAAGACTAGCAAGTTTTCTTCTGTGATAAAGGGGCTTTAGCGTAGAGCTCACCTTCCCCATTAGATCATGAGGTTGACTTTGAACTCTGTCAAAGAATGAAAAAGTGCTCTAAGCGACACCTTCCCAATTTACAAACGGCATCCAACTAAGGATGTATCTGAGTTTTGTAAAGCTAGCACATTGCATCAGAAGTTTATACTTTTGTAGCAGGAAAAAGTTCCATCCATTTTTTTCAGCAACCTTAGAAATAGATTGGATACAAGTCTTTTATTTTAGATCTAGTATGAAGTCCTAGAATTTTAACTGGAACTGAAAAACGAGTCTGAGCATTGGGAGTGAAAGCTTGGTTAAAATTAACAATTTTCCCCCATTGCACCTCATGCTCCTGATCAAAAGTGAGAGAATCAGCAATTACAAAAGCTCTTCACACTGTTGTCGTATATTAAAAATAAACAAAATTGCATATCAGAACCTAAGAGATAGAAATTGAGAGTCTATTTTAGGCGATTACATGCGAATATCCTGAAAAACTTGACAAAGAAAAAATAACACAAAGACAATTTAGAATTTGGATCAGTTTCGCAGATAAATTTAATGTACAATGATCCCTTATTTTTGAACCATTCAAGAATGGTTAAAAGATAAGGGAGCATTGTTCATTAAATTTAAAATTTAAGCAGATAACCATTAATTTTAAAAAAATTTATTAAATTTAAAATTTAAGCAGATAACCATTAATTTTAAAACTTGAACCATTTTTTTTTCCTTCCTTCTATGTCAGATAAATTATGTGTGTTCGTTTTTTGGGAGGTTCTATATTTTTTGGTTATTATATATCATTTTATGTTCTTACTACTCAGACTTAGAGTTAGCGGTAAAAGGATTAGTTAGTTTACTTAAAAAATTAGAATGGTCTGGAAACGAGATATCATTTTACATTACATTTATAGACGAAACTAATCCCTATACTAAAATTCTGAAATACTTTTTTCTTTCCACCAAAAGCACTCGTCTAAAATATAAAATCAAAGAGATAGGGAGAGAAATCAAAGAGTGTTCATCTACAAATTTACCAAAATTAGATTACTTAAAAGCATCGAAATTATGAAAATTATCGATGATTTATATTTATCTTTTTTTACAACTGCGATTCTTTGAAGTAGACGATGGATTTTCGTATATATTTTCAATATTGCTGTTTAAAACGAAAACAAATATTCTAACATATTTAACTCTTTCTGAACATTGGCAATTTCCTATTTATTTATTACTAGAGGGGGTGCCCGGCGTTGCTCGGGTGTTTGAAGGTGTACACTGAGCCCAAAAAAAAAAGTGGTTGTAGGCAGACAGGCTCAAACCTGTGACGCAAAGGCAGAATAGAAAGTGAAAGAAAACCTGGCATCTTACCGCTAGACTATGACACAACAGGAAGTGAAAAACGTTCAAATTTAGCGATGACAATCAAAAAGAAATGAATAGTTAAGTGAATGAGGTCAAGTAAGCACAAAAATGAACGTCTGGCTTCAGGCCAGTTAAGCTTCCTGCTTTCTGCCGTTTTATTTATTTGTTTCCCCACGATGTTTGGGAAACCCAGCTCCCCCGAAAAAGGGAGAACTCTCAAATAAATAGCAATTGTCTGATATGAAGGGTTTCCCCCCATATTGATCTAAGCTGATTGCCTTCAAGACGTTGCACCTTTCTTGGACATACAAAAACGCACGTGCACCGTTTTGCCTTATATATATATATATAGACTAGCTGCGCCTTTCTCGGTGTTGTTCAGAATGCAATGAAGTCATTTTAGTTTTCAATTTAAAAAAAAAACATACAGAAAAAGAAATAAAATTTTCGTTGTAAGAGAGATAACTCATGTTATATTCTTCAAATAAAAATTAATTATATCTTTGCATGATTTTAATGCGCAATCTTAATTGAAAAAAAAAATTCCATATTATCTTTGGTGCTGGGTGTCACTACATAATTTCTTAAACTAGTTAAGTACATTATTATGGTTCCAATAACATGGTGCAACAGTAAAAATGAAAATTAGCTGATAAGAATCAAAGTTTAACATTTTAGCTTAAATGCTATTTAGATCCGACTTTCCAGATCTAAGTGTGAACGTTTGTTCCAATTAACGACAAAAAAAAAAAAAAAAAAAAAAAAAAAAAAAAACACCACAACGTTCTTATTTACATGTCTCTATATGAAAGAGTTAGATACAAGGCCTATTTTTACTATAGGGAAATCCAGTTAAAAAAAAAAAGAGAGGGACACTCTGGATTCTAACAAACATTTAATTTGCTCAGGTTAGAAAGTTCGTTCCTCCTCTAAGCGAAAACAAAAAAAAAAAATGAAATGTAGTTGAAGTGTGGTCAAAGATCAAAACCACTCACTGTTATTTAAATCACTACTAGCCTGGGTTCCCGGCGTTGCCCGACTGTTTGGAGGTGTGCGTTGAGCAAAACAAAAGTGATAGCAGGCAGGCTCGAACTACTACCGCGAGAAGTAAAAGAACAAAAAAACAAAAAAAAAACGAGACGTCTTTGCCGTTGCGTCCATCACCAAACCGAATGTGGCGAAGGTTTAAATTAAGGTTAATCAATCGGAAAAAAGGGATGACTTCGAAAATATAGGCGAAAAAAGCGATCACTCCTTGTATAAAAGTGCCCAGTTGAAGGTGAAGGAATTAATGTTTTCAGCCAATCTTTTGATATTTGTCGTCCGAAGGGTCAAGCTTCAAAACGATACTGATCTTGTATAAAACCTTCACCTCATCGAAAGTTTTAGGCAGACATACAAACATACATACATACATACATCATATATATATTTAAACAGACAGGTGAAATTTATATTATAGATTATATTGGACCCAATATATAATAATGATTTACAAAGTTAAAAAAAACAATGACTTGTGCGATAACACCGAGAATCGAAACCAAAACGTTTAGCTTACAATTTACTTTTTCCTTTGATGTTAATGCCTGAGCTCTGAAGAAATTTTTGCTGCGATGCTAAAAATTAAAACATGAATCAATAGCTATTACGTTACACATGCCATTGTTCGACCCCCACCTGGCAAATTCTATTTTTTAAATTTTCACATTTTTGCACTGATTTTCCTCGACTAAAACCCAAATATAAAGTTTTGCAAGGGTTCGAATACCCTATATATTAAGTTTCATGTCTGTAGATTAAAAACTGACAGGCGAGTTTGGCAGGCAAAACTTTTAAAACAAATATATATATGCATACATAAATATGTATAGAAAGAGGTTTGTGTTTACTATAAGCTTTTTACACAAATATTACACAAGTGTAAATCATCTCATGAAAATCCGTTGCCTCTGTCGAAAGTTTTAGGCATACATACATACATACATACATACATACATACATACATACATTTAAACAGATGGATGAGATTTATATAATAGATAATAGATTAAGTCCTGATCTAGAAAAGTACAAAAATAAAATTAACAAGAAAATGTGAGATAATTATTTTGCCGATATGAAATCGAAAATTAGTTTTGGTTTGTTTACATATTTTCTTTTTACTGGACGTCGCCATCTTGATTTTTACACATTCTACAATCATTGTAATTGGTTGACTATAAGCAAGTAAATGGAAGATGTATTCTGATTGGCTGTTTTTTTACGTACATAACTCAAAAGTTAGATCTAATTTGACGATTAAAATTCAAATTATTAATTACCGCACCAAAATCTTGCGTATGAAAATGTTTCAAGGTTTCTTATGATTTTATACACATTATATCCAAAAATAATCCTCACCCTTTTTACATCTCATAATAAAGTGATAATTTTCGCCTCGCAAGTATGATTAATTTCATATTTGTAGTTTACTTTAATGCATTAACCTGCAAAATTTATTGTATATTTTGCAAACCTCTGTCCTCGGATAAGAAGAATTGCATCTTTCGAAAGTCTATGGAATAAGGTTTTTCTTGTTTATTCGTACTCCTTGTCGGATATTTAAAATTTTGTATACCTTCCTTACAGATTTATAATGTTTTTGAACAAATTATAAATAACAAGATTTTTATTTTATTTTACGGTAATTCTTGGCCTGAAGACGTAATCCCCCAACGTGGGTGATTACAGAAACATGTATGCACATATGTAGCCATTAATGTTTATATAAATAAAATTTATATATATATATATATATATAATTACATTTTAAAAATAATATATATATATATATATATATATATATATATATATATATATATATATATGTCTAAAGAAGCTTAGAGTAAAAAAAAATATTGTAAAAATGAAAATAAAGAATGCAGTGTTTAAATTCGCAGAAAAAAAATAAATTTAACCTATCGCAGACTTAGCACCTAAATAATTCGACGTCTAAAATGTTTACAATTACAAAATAGAATTCAACTATATAAGGATAAGAAAAAAAACCTTAATTAAAATTGTTAAATAGAAATAGACTTTGCACTTGCATACGCCGACTTCTTAAAAGTCTACAATTATAAAAGAAAATTCAATAGATGAAAAAAAAAAATCTTAACTAAAGTTTTTTAAATAGGAAGCGGGGATCCCCAGCTGCCTACCATGTAGTTGTTTCGGAGATTTAAAAACAGGACAGCTGTAAAATACATAGCTCTCCATTAGAAAATATAACTTCTCCAATAATAAAATATAGAACAATATGGTTACTATTTATTATACTAATATATAAAAAAAAAGTTTAAATAAAAAAATAAGATATTAATAATATATATAAGTTTATTTAATAATAATAAGATTACAAGATTTATTCTTCGACATGTTAACTAGCATATAAATGCTATGAGAATAAAAATGCATAAAAGCTTAAGTACCTTAGGTACCAGAAAGGCAAATAGATAAGAGGAAGGAAACCTAGCACTACTAATCTAAAAACGCAATATATAGTCTAAAGAAGCTTTGAGTAATAAAATGTAAAAATAAAAAATGCAATTTAAATTCTCGAAAAAAAAAGTTTAATATACCACGGACTTAGCACCTACATAATCCGACTTATAAAAAGTTTACAATTACAAAATAGAATTCAACTATTTCAGGATGCAAAAAAAGAAAAGAAAATCTTAACTAAAATTGTTGAAAAGAAATAGACTTAGCACTTGCATAAATCGACTTCTCAAAATAAAAAAGACTTCTATTATATAAGGATGAAAAAAAAGAAAACCTTAACTAAAATTTTTTAAATAAAATATATATATATGTGTGTGTATATATATATATATATATATATATATATATATATATATATGGATTCATACACAGAACATGCACTTTGAATTAGTTTATTTCATAAATAAAGATGATATGTGTTTATATAGGAAACATCTACAAAGTTTCTTTGGTTGATATATGCAGGAATTGTTAAAAATGAAACGATTCTCAACTGATTGTAGGCCATGTGAGAGACTGCCAGAAACGATGGAGAATTTCACAATCATTTTGTCAGCAAATAAATATTGATGAATAGAAAAGAAAGCTTTGCCAAAATAATAAAATTGTACACTTCCAACTTATTTATCAGTTAACTGAGCAAGTAAGGATGGCCATAAGGGATATAAAAACACATTGTTCAGTTTATTTATTCAGTCACAAAGTATCCAGGGAAAATCGACTGGATTATGTATGGAATGAAGTTTCTGACATCAATACCAAAGAGTGTAATTTCTGGAAAGGAGGAAACACTAGAGAATATATATATATATATATATATATATATATATATATATATATATATATATATATATATATATATACTAGCAAAAGTACCCATCGTTGACTGGATTCAAAAACAGCCTACAGAAAATGGACTCTGATTTATGAAAGTATGATAGATTATGAAAAGGAAGGGTTGTAAGGAGATAGCTTCGAATTTGGGGGTATCAAAACCAAAGTAAAATATGATGAAAGTAAAAATAAAATAGATAACTCCAATAATTTATTATACCATACCTGTTCACACTGAATCACTTATCACAATATTCTGTTGATCTATATTAAAAAAAAATTGTTAAACTTTGTGACATATTTCCATTCTATGAAGGTCAGCGCGAACGAACACCCCATAATTTTATTATACCATATTTCTTCAAACTGAAACATAATTATCAAAGTATACTTACGCAGATAAATATGAAAAGTCTTTATTAAAGTTTGTGCCTATTTTCATTCTATGGAGGCCAGGCGCGAACGCAGACCCCACAATTTTATTATACCATACCTATTTAAGTTAAAACATACTTATCAAAGTATTATTATGTACATCTATATCAAAAACACTTGTAAACGTATTTTTTAATTTTTTATTTCTATACTTTTTGGTCCAGGCGCGTACGCAGACCATCAAAATTTTAATGAATCATCATTATGCCAGATCACACATACCCATTCCTGTGTCTCGATAATCTCCTATCATTATATGTGAGCAGTTTTCTATAATAGTCAACCATATAGGAACCTATTCGTGACCAGACACACACACAGACGTTCAGCTTTATATATATATATATAATGTGCATTTATTTGCATAGGTGAATGATATATTCAAAGCATAAATGTTCTACGGAAAGCATAGGAATAAAATCAATAATGTGTAAAAACAAACTGTGTAAAACAAAATGAAATCAACACAGAATTATATTAGTTTCGATATATTTCGTTTCATTTGCGAAACTTTACCAAGGATAGCCTTAATATGAGAATGATCCATTTCGAAAAACATCATAAAAGGCAGAATCGGTCTTCTCTGTCACACACTCTCTTTCTCATAAACTCGTAATTCTTAAATGTAATTTTTCATTTGAAACCTGACATGTACAGATACATCTGCATATATATTGTTGTCACTTAGGTTGCTCGTCCTTCCCAAGGCCATTTCTACTTATCCTTGTACTGATGAAAGTTTCCTGAATCTTTCCCCACTTTTTCTCATTTCAAAATAAAAAAAATAAAAAATAAGTTGTCGATTGCTAAAGAAAGAGATAAATAAATAGCTTAAAACTATTACCCTCGATCATTGACTCATATATGCGGTGACCATCACTTAAACCTTGCTATGAACGGCAGTAGATTCTCGAATCGTATCTGAGCAGAAAGCAATAACAGAATAATTCTGCGGATATTGCTTCGGTAACTGCATCTAAACCAATAAAACATATATATATATATATATATATATATATATATATATATATATATATATATATATATACAGAGAGAGAGAGAGAGAGAGAGAGAGAGAGAGAGAGAGAGAGAGAGAGAGAGAGACTAGATAGATATGCATAGATACATGGGATGAGAATAAAGAAAATAGCATTCCGACAAAATAGAAAAATAAAAAGGAACAAACCAAGTTATGTGTTCATCAACGTTTCATCTTTATTTTGAGACTTCCTCTGGATGAATGAGTCTCGAAAAAAAGACGAAATATTGATGAACACATAAGTTGGTTTGTTCCTTTTTCTATAGATAAATTTATATGCATACATATATATATATTTCCTCAAACACAGAGGTTTTGAGGAAATTTTAACCAACCATTTGTCGAAAGCATTACCATGTGCCGTGTTGCGACCATGTAAATTTGTTTATATATATATATATATATATATATATATATATATATATATATATATATACTAGCATGGGTGCCCGGCGTTGCACGGATGTTTAGAGGGTTAGGGTTAGAAAAAAAGCTGGCAGTAGGAAAGCACCCCTACAGCGAAGGATGAATAGAACGGAAAAAACATGACGTCTTTGCTGTTACAACCACCGCCCAACCAGAGGTGACGTAGGTTTAAATTAAGGCTAGACAATCGAAAAAAAGGGATGACTTTCGAAAATATCGGCGAAAAAAGCGACCCCTCCCTGTAGGAAAGTGCCCAGTTGAGGGTGAAGAAATTAATATTTTTAGCCAATTTTGGGGTATTTGTCGTATGAAGGGTCGAGTTCAAAGCGATACTGATCTTGTGAAAATCCGTCGCATCTGTCGAAAGTTTTAGGTAGACGTGCAAACATACGTACATACATTTATATATTGGTAGCTCAAATTTTCGACCCAAACCGATTAAAAAGCTTGCCCCATTTTTGAATACCCTTTATGTAAAATTTCAAATGTTTAGACAAGAAATTATCTGAGTAATTTGGTAGAGACCGCAGACGTCAATTTTCTTTTTAACTTTGACCCTATTATGACACCCTTAATATTTATTGTTTTGGGCTCAAATGAAGTTATTAAGTTAGATCCATGTCCGAGGATTCTATATATAAAATTTCAAGTGTTTATACCCAAAATTGGCTGGGGATTTTGGTAGAGTTCTCAACGGTCAAATCGTTGGACCAAAATAAAAAAAAAACAAAAAAAAAACAGCAAACGAACGTAAAACTTTTAAAAAATCGGAAAAACAAAAGCAAAAAAAAAAATGAAAAAAAAAATGACCGTTCTGAAAGGTCAATCGTTGAACTTTGACCCCTTAACAGCCAACTTTTTGGCTGAAAACGGATTACAAAGATTTTTTTCCCCCAAATCTCAGTACCCTGTATATCAAATTTCGAGTTTGTAGACTGAAAATTGACGGAGTTATTGCATAGGGAAATGTATACACACACACGTTCACTTTATATATATAAAGCATGTGTTTGTGTGTTCATTCCTTATGGATTCGAATTCGATACAGTGCAATGTAGACTACAATGTATTGTAGACTATGTCCCTGCGTGGAGGCATGTGCAGGTTCCTCTAGGTGCATTGTGATGTATCCCCAACTAGAGCAGACAATCAATTGATTTGAGTGAAAAACGGGAAATTTCACTGATTTCAGGGACAATAAAACTATAGGCGTGTGAAACATTGGTTAATCATCATTCAGTCTCGGGCAACGTCGGGTCTCTCTGCTAATATATACACATATTTATATATATATGCACATATATACTCATATATGTGCATATATATAGTCATATATATATGTATATATATATATATATGTGACTATATATATGCACATATATGAGTATATATGTGCATATATATATATATATATATATATGAATATAAATATGTGTATATATTAGCAGAGAGACCCGACGTTGCCCGAGACTAAATGATGTTTCACATGCCTATAGTTTTATTGTCCCTGAAATCAGTGAAATTTCACATACACACACACACACACACACATATATATATATATATATGTCAGGTCATGTCATATGCTACTGGTACCATGTAACCCAGTACTATCTGCCTCATGGTCGGGTCACCTGCGACTAAACTGGCTCCCCCACCAGACTTGTTTGGTGAGGAGGGTGGCTAGTCTCCTTGAAGGATTAAAAACAAGACCTTCCAAGGGCGAATTAACCCTTTTCCGGGTCAACGGCCAACTAGCACCGTATGTGTTTGTGTGTATATATGTGTGTGTTGGGGTGGAGAGGGCTCCCGTAAGCCGTGGTGAAGGCAACCTTTCTAGGAGAAGCAAATCTTTAATTTAAAAAACCATAAAGCAGGAGACCAGTACCCGCATTAAGCTGGTCTGCAGTTTAACTTGTTGCTGGATCTCAACATTTTGAACCGAGAGAGAGACTTAGCTGTCGTACAAAGCTAAGACTCTGTAACATCATCTGTGTATAGATACTCCCTCAGGCATTTGTCTATTAAAATGGTCCTGTGGCGATGGAAGCCATTTTTGGGTTCATGGACTTTAAGTATCTGAAGGAGTGGCATTCGTCTGACAAGACGTTGCAATCATATATATATATATATATATATATATATATATATATATATGATTGCAACGTCTTGTCAGACGAATGCCACATATATATATATATATATATATATATATATATATATATATACTAGCAAAAGTACCTGTCGTTGACTGAGTTCCAAAACAGCCTACAGAAAATGGATTCTAATTTATGAAAGTATGATAGATTATGAAAAGGAAGGGTTGTAAAGAGATAGCTTCGAATTTGGGGGTATCAACACCAAAGAAAAATATGATGAAAGTAAAAATAAAATAGATAAACCCCATAATTTATTATACCATACTTGTTCACACTGAAACACTTATCACAATATTATGTGGATCTATATTAAAAAACCTTGTTAAACTTTGTGACATATTTCCATTCTATGGAGGTCAGGCGCAAACGAACACCCCATAATTTTATTATACCTTTTTTCTTCAAACTGAAACATAATTATCAAAGTGTACTTACGCAGATAGATATGAAAAGTCTTTATTTAAGTTTGTGCCCATTTTCATTCTATGGAGGCCAGGCACGAATGCAGACCCCACAATTTTATTATACCATCCCTATTTAAGTTAAAACATACTTATCAAAGTATTATTATGTACATCTATATACAAAACACTTGTAAACGTTTTTTTTTTAATTTTTTAATTTTTTATTTCCATACTTTGTGGACCAGACGTGAACGCAGACTCCACAATTTTAATGAACCACCGTTCTGCCAGATCAAACATGCCCATTCCTGTGTCTCGATACATCTTCTATCATTATATGTATTCAGATTTTTTAAAATAGTCAACCATATAGGAGCCTATTCGTGACCAGACACACATACACACAGACATTCAGCTTTGTATATATATATATATATATATATATATATATATATATACACATTAATGTTGGGACGATTAATCGGAATCAGGAATCGAAAAAATTGGAATATTTGAGGGTATCAAAATCGGAAAAATTTGTATTGATTTTCCGATGCCCAAACGATCTTTTTAATTGTCTTTTTTATTTGATTTTGTTTAAAGCAAAATCTTCTATTGCTGGTAATAATGATAAAATAATAACTATTTATTGATTTAAAACCACCAGTGAAGCTAAAATCGATAGATCTCCCCCCCCCCAAGTATTATTTTTCGTTTAGGAAACTGTGCGCACATTTAACATGTGTTTTTCTATGGTAATCTGAAAAAAAATACAGCTACATAGTTAAATATTTAGAGATTTATAAGATTTGGAATCGGTAATTGTATCGGAATCAAGAAAAATATTGAAATTGGCCCATCTCTAATACAGATATACAAATACATACATATACACATATATATATACATAGACATATACATATACATAGACATATACATATACATATATATATATATATATATACATAAATATACAACTTTATATATATATGTATGTACATATATAAATAAATACATATACACACGCCTATATAGATGCATATGCACACATATATCTTTATATATATATATATATATATATATATATATATATATATATATGCAGACGTACTGACTAAACCCGTTAATTTTTTAAGTGCATTGAACACCGTTTGAATGTGTTTCTAATGCATATAAAACGTTACATGCAGTGCCTCTATAAATTTATCTTAATGTATAACAGGCCAAGGATTACTATACAGAATGAGTGTACTATACAGGGGTTTGACATTATAAATATATATATGTATCTTCAAAAACCATACTACATATCATCAAAAATACACACTTAATTCTTATCTATATAAGATACTGCATTAACAGATTAACATTTCATATAAGAATTCAGACATATATATTGCAAATGCAAAATATTTATATATTGGTGAGATTCAAAAAATTAATATCAGAGACAAGCATTAAATGGGCGTTTTACTGAATGCTTAGAAAATGTATTTTCTCCAACATGTTAAAATTAAAACACACATTTAATGTTACTAAAGCTGCACTAATAAAACTCGCCTAGCATAAAAAGAACTTTACTAATTAAACTCACTATAATTTCCACGCATAAAAAGATAATCAGAAAAGAATGAGTTTCTTGTACATCAGGTGAAAATCATACTTCTAGAAAATAGCATAAATTTAGACACTGATAAAGATAAACTTTCTGCCTACACATCTATTTCCTAAAAAATAATATATTTCGTTTTCATTCCTAACCGGTTATAACTCTTCTTTTCGCTTTGCTGCAAATTGTTTGCCTCAATTATTTTTGGTGTTGAAATATGGAATATAATTTGCTTTTCTTTATGTTTAATATTGTTTAATTTTGCGATTTCCATATAATCATTAACAAGTCGAAGGAGCTGAAATAAAAGAAAAGATCAGATAATTCTGCAGAACACTTGCCATAGTAGTATTAATTAAGTATAAGTATGATTAAGTCCACCTTCAGATTAATCTATAATACGGCTGCTTTGAAACTGAGAATTTTAATGTTTCTTAAATGGTGATATAAATGAGATATATTGATATCTGAAAATGTCTATTAGTGTTAAATATCGATATTTCAAGCATTATTACTATGTATGGCTTCAAGTGATGAAGGAAGCAATTACTTTAAACATGCATGAAATATTTATGTGGGAGACTTCTTTTATGTTTAAATAGATTGCTTTGCCAAAGTTTATCTGTAGTTTTGCGGTATGGATTATTCAATGCCGAAACACATGTAAACGATTCCTTATAGACATTTGATTCAAATCTTAACATGATTTTCCTAACTATAAACAATGTTATTATGTTATACGCGGTAACTCCGCATCTCCACCATCTCCAAAAATGCTATTCATGGAATCCTTTATAAAATTCACAATTCTTTCTTTAATTCAATCATATTTAGTAGAAGTCAACTCCCCTGAATCTCTGACTTATCCATCAGGTTTCGTTCATGAATGTTGAACAGTTTTTGGATTTATCACCGTTTAATGATATACTCAAAATGTGCACAAATAAATACCGGTTGTAATATCAGAAACTTAAAAATAATCGTTGAAAACCAAGAAATAGCAAAGTACATATAGCAGCCATAAAAAGGAGAAGGTCAGTCCATAAAACAGCCCTCAGATATAAATTTAATTGAGGAAGGGGCCCCTTGAATTCTTGGAACAACAAAGTGTCTTCAATAAGTTTCCAGACTTTTTTTGTACAGGCATTTAAAATTGTCGTAGACTCTTGAAAATTCAATACATCTTATGAAATGACTGACCAATTTTTATGATTAAGGTTCAAATAAACAGCTACGGCATAAATTGGAATGTACCCTACTAAAGCCTGATTGTCACAGCTGGTGAATTTCAAAATTGCAATCTGGACGTGAGGACATTTTAGAAAAACGGTATGCAATAAAATTCTGTTTTGAACTTGGAAAAAATGTCACAGAAACGTATTGAATGCTTCAGATTGCATTTGGACCAGCTTATATAGATCGAGCATCCGTTTTTGAGTGGCATAAGAGATTCAAGGAAGGCAGAGAGTCTCGAAGGATGATGAAAGGTTTAGGAAGAGTAAGGAAGTCAGAACGCCAGAGTTTATTGGCCAAATAAAGAATTTCATAGATAAGGACTGTGTGTCTATAGAGAAAATAAGTGCATAGTTTGATGTCAGTGTGAGAACTGTATACATAATTATTCACAAGGAACTGAAGATATTAAAGATTTGCGTGAATACGTCAGCCTCCAACTTTATTCTTGTTCAGACTATTTGACCAAAATGGACATCAAGACAGTTCCTCACCCTCCCTATCATCTAGACCTTGCTCCCTGTGACTTTTGGTTATTCCTTAAGTTCGAGGAAAACCTTAGAAGCTGTCATTATGCGACAATAAAGGAGATGAAAGAGGATGTGACAAGGGTCATATAAATGCTCACACAAGGGGACTTCCATGGAGCCTTCCAGAAGTTGTTGTAAAATAAGTGCATTGTAGGTGGAGAAGATTACTAAGAATCACTCATGTGTGCACTATCAACAAAAGCGCATACACAAAAAAAGTTTCGAAACTTATTGAAAGCACATTGTAACTGAATTAAAACGATAAAAAAGCAGTAAAAATGCACACACATGCATACACACATATGCAATGTGCACACATGAGCACATATCTATATGCATGCATACACACACTGAAACTCATGCAGATGTTCACATACACCGTGAATTCAGAAACGATAAGTGCAGGTTCTGCCAAACAGAAGTGAATAGTGTGAGTCACCTGACATCCAATTGTAAGGTTCAGGAGTTTTATCGTTAACCTCAAAATCAACAGAGATTAGAGCATTCTTGCAATAATCTGGTTCCTGTTGATTGTGGTATGATGTTAGTTCTGAGCGATTCTAGGAGGCCCATCTTCACAGACTTTGCCGTATCTCTTTGAGAAGGGGTTATTTTATTGCTTATTATTATATAACCTGAGGCGCCCTTACTGAGGAATGCCGACGGGGCTTCCCAGGCACTTTTTGCAGGTCGAAGTGCCACTCTTTGGGGTGCTGACTTCTCAATCCCACTTTTGACTCTTGTGTCATTTCTTGTGGGAGAGAACTAAATACTTCCAGTTGTAAGGTTCTGTTATGGAATGAGTACTTATGCAACACAAGTGTGTAAATATCTCCACTGAAGCATTTGTAAAAAACTGAATATCCAGTGTAGTAGCCAGTTGTGGGAACACATATACCAGAAAGAACTGTTAGAAATAAGGTATACATCATCAACGATGACTATGCAGTTCCTATAGCTACGTACCTAGAAAACGGAGCTGTTAAAACTGGCATAGTGATATGTGACAAGGCGGTAAACTAGCTAACCTAGTTGAAGTCAGAGTCCTTACTCTGATGTTGGCTTAAATAGAGCATAGAGGGAGAAGATATGTACGGCATGAAAGGAAACTGGAATCTAAGGAAAATCGCCATCGTTTTAGTATAGCAGCAATTGAGATCATGAAAAAAAAATTTCAAAACGACCTAGTGAAACAAGTGTAAGAGAAATCTAAACAAATGCGCTTAAAGAGACAGATAAAATCCTAAAATGATCTCTCAGTTGGAGTCTGTGTTATAGAAAGTGAATGTCTAGCAACCAGAAGGATGCTCCATCCCAGCAACAACAAAAATATAAGAAAATTGAAAGAAAAAATAAAAATAGAAAATGTCCAATTATCATTAGACGAATTATTATGTGATTAATTCTGCCATTTTTTTTTATTTAGTCAGTCATTTTGTGCTTATTTGTTCGGCCTCAAATCTAGGATACAATTTGTCTTATGGCATGTGATTATTCTTTAAGTGATGAATTACATCCTCATGAATTGCTAATAAATTATATATATATATATATATATATATATATATATATATATATATATATATATATATATATATATATATAAAACATCCATTGATTTTTAGAAGAAACCGCATTCAGCTGCGACAGACTGATCTCACCTACAGTACAACATGCTACTAAATGTCTTCTTGCGGCGATGTTGGATATTTAAGAACTTAGAGTGAGCATGTGACGAATGATAGATATCAAATACGAGAAAGCTAGAATGAGCAGGTGCGACACTCCGTGATAATAAAGCTTGATTTCCATACTACTAGAACAACGTTTGAAAAACTGAAACTCCAACAATATTTTAGTATTAGCGTCAAGGACTAGTCTTATATTTGTAATATTATTATGCTTTTGAAGAAAATGGAAATGGAACTGTAGTCAAATAAATGATCAGTAAGGTATAGAGAAAAGGATAAGGTAAATAATTAAATCTGTTTCAGTCAATGAGACTTCATTAGGTGACCCTAAACCATCTATAATATAAATCTCATCTGTCTGTTTGTATGTATGTATGTATGTATGTATGTATGTATGTATGTATGTCTTGCAAAAACTTTCGACAGAGGCGATGGATTTTTATGAGATCGATATCGTTTTGAAGCTCAACCCTTTGGACGTCAAATATCGAAAAATTGGCTAAAATCATTAATTCCTTCATCCCTAACTGGACACTTTTCTACAGGGAGGGGTACCTTTTTTCGCCGATATTTTCGAAAGTCATCCCCTTTTTTCGATTGACTAGCCTTAATTTAAACCTTCGTCACTTCCGGTTTGGCGATGGGCGCAACGGCAAAGATGTAATTTTTCTTTTTTTTTTTCGCGTTCTTTTCCTCCTTCGTGGTACAGGTTCGAGCCTGCCTGCCTGCTACCACTTTTTTTTGCTCACCACACATCTCTAAACACCTGGGCAACGCCGGACACCCAGACTAGTCTTACAGTAAAGAAAAAAAGAAAAAACAAAAAAATAAGCTCTTAAAAAAAAACCCCAAAAAACAGAGCTGATTTTTTTCTTTTTTCTTTAGTGTCAGATAGTTCAGGATCACCTGATGAAGTTTCAATGATTGAAACAGATGGTCTTTTGTAGCAACCAAATTTAACAGTTTAACTTCTAATAAATAAAAAATATTTTACTCTTGTTATCGAGCACTATCTTACAACCTTGTTGAGTTCATTATTTCCTACATTTGAATATCTGAAGCCTGGATATATATATATATATATATATATATATATATATATATATATAAAGTGATGAAAAAGGAACAAATAAAAATTATATGTTCATCAACATTTCGTTTTTATTTCAAGACTTCCACGGGATAATTAATTTGCAGAAATAAAATGCCAGTACAATAGAACCCCAGGATACGGTGGCTCTAGGATATATTTTTTTTTGGTTACGATGTAGAATACGGTGTTTTCCCCGCACCTGTTTACGGCATTTACAGTGTTATTTATAATGTTAATTGATTATATCAATGCCTCCGTTCAGTCTTGAAAGACAAAGAATACCCGATGTAGGGGCAGCTGCACGTGTAATTGTGAGGCAAGTATTGCGCAATCTCCAACCACACCTCTCCTGAATCGGCTCTGTCTGAGTCCAATGGCAAGGAGAAGTTCAGGACGACTGGAAACAATGCCAAAATAAGCAGAGAGCACATACAGTACCTGGAAGTCCCAAGTGGTCACTCATTTAGTACTGACCAGGTTCAAGGTTGCCTAACTTTGATGATCCAGTGGGAACAGTGTGTCAACGTGATTATGCCGTACACATTTAATTATATACATATGTATTATATACTGTACTGTATTTTGTTACTAATTTTTAATGTCGTATTTCGGGATTCTACTGTCCAGTATTTTAAAAATATATTTGTTGTGTTTGTAATGTGAAATTAATGTTTTTATTCTATTTCCAAATGAAAAAAAATAGCTGTTAGCATTCAAAGTATGTATAGCATTCATGGCATGTAATGAGTGAAATATTTTTTTAACAACATATAGCTGTTAGAATTACATAATATATTATGTTTTCTTGTTCTTCTTTTGGGATGAATATAGTCGTTAGAATTCAAAATGGATACGTATATGAAATGAAATGTATTTGTTTTTACAATACTAATTGATTAGTGCTTTTTTTTTAATTCTGTTATCGGTATTATGTTGGTGTAAGTTAGTTAACTTGTATATGAATTTAAGTTCTTTTCTGTTAATTTAGTTTATTGATTAAAGGAGATAAATTGTAGAAACTGTTACACTGTTTGATTGTATTCAAACTTTACACTCAAGTAATGAGTGCTGATTCAAGAAGATTTATTTCAAATAAATTTAATGATTGAATTGAATATCTCAAGACTGTGGTTTATTAATTTTCTTTGAAATAGTCCCAGAAACTAATATTCATTTAACTTCAAAAATTTATCTCAACTTGTCAATTTTCCGATGTCGCCATAAAAATATTTTTAATTATAACTTTTTTCACGTGAAACAAAACATTTTTTCTGTTAGAGATAAACTTCAGGCTTTAATCTTTCAAATACAATCAAAAAGTAATCAGAAACCTTCAAAAAAATTATAAGCTTGCTTTCAAAACTATGTTCCTCTATCAGCTTCTGCCATTAAATTGCACGTACCTAATACACACACACACACACACACACACACACATATATATATATATATATATATGTATGTATGTATGTATGTATGTATGTATGTATATATATATATATATATATATTTGCAAAGTGGGGTTATACAAACGGTTTTTATTGTTAGATGGAATAGTCCTAAGAACAAGCACTAAGTATATATATATATATATATATATATATATATATATATATATATATATACTAGCAGGGAGAACCGACGAATGATTATCAACAAATGTTCCATCCTCTCATACTTTTATTCTCATCGAAATCAGTGAAATCGCCCATTTTTTCAATTAAATCGATTGCCTGCTAGTTCGGCAACCTCCCACCCCTCCCTCCGCATAGTTTGTCGGAAGGAAGCTTCATATGCCTACCTGCATTGTAGTCTAAATTGCACTGTAGAGAATCTACTGTTAAGTTTATAAAATTATCTGTAAATAATGGCGTTACTTAAAGTTTAAAATGCAAAACTCAAGTATAATGGTTCAATTGTGCTCTAAAAAGAAACATTCATTTCGAAGGCGTCTATGTCTCATCCAAGAATCTACAGTTGATTTTATAGGTTGGGTCTTTCTACTTGCACGGTGATAAAACTTCTGAACACTCTTAGACATATCAAGTACCTTCGTGTGAAATTCTTTAAAAATCGGCTTAACAATTTCCACATCTGTAGGAACACATTACACACACACATACACACACATACACATGCACACACACATACACATACACACACATACACATTACACACACATACACATTACACACACACATACACATGCACACATAGAAAAAGTTCTTTTTATATAATAGTAGAGATATATGAAAGGGAGACAGTTGTGGTTTTTAATCCTATTTAAGATGCAGCTTGATTTTCAGATTATGTTTTTCTTTATTCGTCAACAAATATTGCTACTTATGTGTAAGGGGACACTGTGATAGGGATCAGAATTATAAGAGGCAATCTATATAGGGTGTTAGATATTTGTTGAAATTGCATTTCAAATTTCTACATGTTGATATGGTTGGAGAAACATGAATCAGGAAAAGAATGGTCTCAGGATAGGAGCTATCAGAATAGAACATTTTCTGGCATTTAAAGACCTCTACATGAGAGTTTGCTTTTTTATGGCATATCAACCCCAATTAAGGTTATTTTACATAACTTATACATTGGAACCTGGCCGAATAGACCTGTGAGTATTGGCATGTAAGGAATGATTATATACTCCTCAGAGCTCTCAAACGATGACCTTATAACTGCCATCTTAAACATACTGAAAATCTCTGAAATAGAGGGCTCACATTTGGGTGTACGTTAATGTATAAAAATGGATAATAAATTTAATGTATAAAACTAACGTCAAGTGTCTTCGACCCCAAGAGTTCAAAATTCATACCATGTCCATGATGAATTCATCTACAACGTCTACATCTTGATGCCTTTGTGTGCACATAAGTAAATAGGGAATTACTGATTATTTATTCTTGTTATTGGCATCTGTCTGTCTCGGGAGAAAATTAAGTTCTGCATATCAAATTAGTTTGTTGTTAAATTACAGTGTCTGCTATGACGGTGCAGGCCTATCCTGGTCAGAAGGCTCTATTGCAGGTAAGGGTCTTGTCTGGTTCTGAGAGCTTTGATGCAACCTTCTGACACCTGTGCTTTCTCCACCCCCTCCACTGCTGGTCTCTCCTCTCTAACTCCTCAGTGGCTGCAATTTTCAACCATGGACACCTAACCTGCTGAGTCAATATCACCTGCCATCATGTCTTATTTAAAAACATCTTTGTAGTGTCTTGGTATTCTAGAGTCAGTGACGATTCACCAATTAGAATTATTTTAGGAATCCTCCCACCATCCATTCGTCCGGCATGGCTAAGCTACTGGAGTCGACGTTGGGTAGGTAGAGAATGTTGAGCAAGTTTATGATTCACTGCTAGAAAGCTGTGTGCTGAAAACGCAGGCCCAGTACACCATCTTCGTGTTGTTCCAACGTATCTGTTACCAAGTGACCAATGGCAGTTGACACCTTGTTGATAGGTTTGTGGAGTTCAGTGTCCTGGGAGAGAATACTGGAGATGCATATCTCTCTTATATCAAAATAATAATAGTCGCTATACATGTTTAATATTATCTTTACTATTATTATATAGAATATTATTTTCTATTGCAATAAATACATTCCCAATATTAAGTTTACAAAAGGACTTACATTGTTCTTTGGTGAGATTATGTTTTTGATGATAACAGAGATATTTGTTTGTATTTTCCGTAATCTATCTACTATTATTCTGAACAGGTCTTTCCTAAGCACTTTAATAAAACAAAATACGTGGTCAAATGTAACTTAGATCTGGAATGAGTTATGTTTGGAAAAAATTCTGTTTTAATTTTTCTAATTAGCTATAATTTATAATTAAATGACAAGTCGCTCACATCTTTCTTAGCTGTCTATGTATTTCTCTCGACTCCTGCAGTGATAATATTTCTTAATGTATCTGTGAGCATTTACAGAAAAGACGATCTTTTTTCAGTGTCATCATCTAATTTACATACGTATGATTGTATATGCAACAACATATGCAAATTAGATGGAAATTAGGCTCGTTACTTCTTTATATAAGGATAATAAAGAATTAGTGGGATATTATTATATTCTCTTGTGTATTACTGACATGCTTAGCAATATTTCCATTTTATGGACATTCGGTACTCTTGTCGAATGCCCAATATAGATATGACACTATTGGTGTCATAAATGCATGCAGCGAGGTGCATATTGCAGTGAGGGGGGGGGGGGGTGACCGGACGGGATAGAGGAAGAGAAGGCAGAAGAGGGGGTGTTGATGTCTGATTAGGACAAAACAGAAATGTCTATGAGATTTTGTCAGAAAGAGAAAAAAAAACAAATAATAATTGTTTTTAATCACATTGTCGTTATATATCTGTTAACATGAAAGGTTGTTTTAAAACCTCTGTTGAGAGGTCTGAAGAGATCCAGAGACCCTTAGCTGATTAAGGCTGACAACTTAGAATGGGGGTAAAGGGTAGGGGTCGCTGCCAGGCATTGTTTGACCTAGAATGACTAATCACTCCTAATTTTATAATAAGTAAAAAACCTCAGTACAAATTAATAGGATAAAAGGGAGAGAGAGAGGTGCTGAGTGGACAAGACGAAGGGTAAGCTCTAAGAGGAAGAAAGGAAGGGTGTTTGTAACCACTCTCTGAAGGAGAGGTGGGGAAAAGGGGTTGGATTGAGAAAAAGGAATTCTAAAAAGAGAAGAGTCGTAGCCAGCAAACTGAACGGCTGGGCTGGTCAAGCGCTTCCGATTTGTGAGCCCTCAGGGCCTGATGTTATGATGTTAACTAGCCTGTGTTAATGGGAAATCTGTGACTTTACTGATCTGGTCTTACATCGTTTCACTGCTATAGTCAGTCACCTCAAATTAGCCAGTAGCTGTTATGAAGTAATGAAATTAATAAGTAGTTTGTCATTGTTATAAACCGGAGTTCTGTTTGTTTGTGGTGAGGACTCTTCATTTTGCAGCAAGCCGCAAGGACCAGCGTAGTGATTGATGTACCCAGAGACTACCTACACAGGGTAGGAGACGATTCGATCGAGAGGCAAAGCGCCCCACCATGAAAACACAGTGGGTGAAGATGATCAATAAGCCAACTTGTAATGGGACAATGTACGATCGAGAGAACACCTGTCACATCAGGTGGAATCCGACGAGGTTAAGGATACCCGGTGTGGTTGGTGCGGTATCGGTATGTCGTTATATAAATTGCACAACTTTTCTTCAAATCTAATCTTTTTTAACACAAAAATTTAAACATTTTCATATATTATATACTTCCTTTCAGGCCAGTTTCTTCAAACAAACTTCATTAACCTACTAAAATATTCATACATAATGAGATAAGATATTTAAGTTTGAAATCGGAAATCTGTTTGACTGAATTTTATATATTATTTATATGAACTTGTCTCATTATAGGAAAATAACTATCTATATCCAAGTGTAATCATTATCAAAGACTTGGTTTCCATTAACACTAGACCCTATAAAAAATCATAGCTATCTAAATGAAACAGTAGAATATCATAAGCTAATTAATCATATAGCAAGAAAAAAATCATATGTTAAAGCCCGCTGTGTCATTAACGTTGATGCAATGGGTGTATAGCGTTAAAAGTGTGTGCACTAAAATCACCACACCATCTAATTGGCTTGTTGATAATGGGCCAATCTACGATGGAAAATTTTAAGGTTAGTTTTTATCTATTTTTGAAAATCGACAATGTATATGTTTTTGTTTCGGGCCAAAATCTTTTAGTTCTGGCTGAAAACCAACAAAATAAAAAGGTAATAGTGAAGATTGACGATATGAGCAGGGCTTTTTTTTTCCAAAAATTCGAAAAAAAAAAACAGTGTCTAGGCGATAATGTGTGTGTGTGTGTGTGTGTGTGTGTGTGTATATGTGTGTGTGTGTGTGTGTGTGTGTGTGTGTATAAAGTAATAACATTTGTGTGTGTGTTGGTGTCTGTGTGTACAACTCTCTTACAGCCCACACCACTCCACCGATCATGACCAAACCTGGCATGATGATGGTTCCCCACCTAGGAATGGTGCACATCACTTCCTAAGGTTAAGAGAAAATGTCAAGGTCATAGCTTATATATATATATATATATATATATATATATATATATATATATATATATATATATATATATATATATATATATATATACTGTCTTACAACTCGCACCACTGGATCGATCATAACCAAACCTGACATGATGATTGTCTCTGACCTAGGGATGGTGCACACCATTTTACAAGGCCAAAGGGTAAGGTCATATTTGGTGCAGATCTTATAACATCCGCTTACTCAAGGGAATTTGTGAAGCAGGTACCCGAATGTACAGCACAATCCCAGACAAAGCACAGGTATCTTTGCTAGTATATATTTACATTTAGAAAAATATCTGCATATTTAACATGTGTGTTTGTGAAAATCAGGGAAAATAAAAACTCTATAGTTAAATAATTAGAGATTTATAAAGAATCTGAATCGATAATTGGGAATTTAGTACGGAATCAGTAATTGTATCGGAATTAGGCAAAATATTGGTATCGTCCCATCACTAATACATATATATATATATATATATATATATATATATATATATATATATATATATATATATATATCAAAAATACCCGCGCTTTTAACGCTTTGGAGTTAAAATCAATGCATTATTACGTACTAATAGGGCAAGGAGGCATCATCCACATGAACACGTGGATCTGAAACGTAGGAAATTATAAAAATAATTTATTAGAAAGTTTCTTTTCACAATTTCTAAACCTGTGTTATCTCAATAAAAACAAAGAACTTTTAAGGTTAACACTTCTGGAAATTATTAAAATTGTTTTCTGGGAAATTATTAAAATTGTTTTCTGGGAAAATCAAAGTGTTTGTTTCTTTTAGTTGAACTCTGCTCCTCCATTTATGAAAAAAATCACATTTCTAATTGCATAATTACACATTTCATACGTTTTTTTCTTTTTATTACATTCATAATACAAAATAGATTTTTACTCAAAATGGTTCCTCATTAAATAATATTAAAAATACAACATTAAACCATTTTTATCGTATATAAATGTTTACATCGTCGATCTTTACAATTACAGCAAAAAGATATATCTGGATGGCAGCAGACCTGGAAATGTTGTCTGCAATGTTTCTTTGCACAAACCCTTCCAATTTCAACCATTAAAAAAACAGAAAACGTTTCACAGAACGGTTATACTATGAATACAATATCTGACTGGAACATCTAGAAATTTCCTCTCAACAATCAAATCCTTCCTTTCATAAAAGTAGTCTTCGATGGCCAGAAGTTCGAGGCTCATAGAATTAATGTTAACATATCCCAAGGATCCAACTTAGCCGAACCCTTTTCTTGATTTTCATTAATGATCTCAAAATCAGATACTAAGACCATTCATTAACATTTATATAAATGACACAATCATCTATGGCAACACTTCAAAGAGCAGCAATGACCCCGAGCACGTGGTACAATAGCAAAAAGATGGTTGGTTACTTTTAATGTATCCAAAACCAAACCTCTTTTTCACCATCAACACTGATATCCAATTGACCCCACTTGAAATGAATGGCTCCTCTCTTGAAGGAGCCACCTACTTTGACAAGCTTCTGTACTGACTTTCACTCTAGACCTGAAATAGAAAACGTACATAAAATCCGTAGTCAAGATCATTGGAAAAATGGTGAGATCATTCTACAACTCCAGAGGTATCTCACTCCTGATGCAATCCTCTACCTGTATAAGATGGAGTATCGTTGCCATATCTGAGGAGATGCTGCTCAGAGTATCTTGTCTTGACGGTACAAAATCGACTTCATAATCTAGTGGGTAATGTCCTCTTCTTCTCTTTACCACCTCCTTCTCACAGAATAGATGTTGACAGCCTTTCTCTACTCTATCTTTATCTTTTGTACTAGGTCCTCAACTGAGCTTCAGTCTATAATAGCGACTATAGATTGAAGCTAGTTGAGCACCTTTTTAGTAAACACCAACAAAAACTTAAAACAAAGACTCATCTAGCTACAACCACTCTCAATTTTCTCTCTTTCTATTCCTAAAACTAAATTTCCATAGGCAAAGTTTCTTTACTAGAACTGCCCGTCTTTGGAAGACAATATCACTCTATCAGCAAAAATAATCAATTAGTAAATAGATCTTCTTTTCGAAACCTGACTTGACAATAACTTTTCAGATCACAATGAACTATTTAGCAGCTGCAAACTCTTGTAAAAATGTCATCATTTTGAAAGTTTCCAAAGATGTTTTCTATAAACATTTCCAGTAATGAAAATTAATACTAATAAAAAAAGATGCTTATTTTTAAAATCATAATCATTTTAATTTCTATTATCTAATAGTCATGGGCAGTTTCCAAAAATTACTGGAAATACTAAAATATAAAAAACAACTACGAAAGTCACCATCAGTTTTGTTTTGCATCAATTGCTCACCTACAATCATGATCATGGCACAGTCTAATAAAAATCATATTTTGTTAATAAAATCTCATAAAAATGGTCAGAATCGAAGGTTGTTATCTAGTATCATATGTATTTTGAACTGCTCTTTCCGATGCAACAATTGGATTTCAAAAAAATTGAATACTAAAGAAATTACAAACGAAATTTCTAAATTACCGTGTTCAAAATTATTGGCACGGCTTATTATTTTCATCTATTACCAGTATAATTACAACCAATTTCATGTTTGACATGGTTTCGTTACCTTTTTGTAGCCTTTTTATGTTTATTTAATGTTAATTTTGAAAAGAAATTCCGTTTTCAGATAATTTTTAGACAGCGTTTGCTTTAAATTAATTTAAATCAAGACATTTTTGTTATAGCTAAGACTAAGGAACAAAGCAAAGATCTCAAGACGCATGTGATAGCGTGTCAGTTAGAGGATTATTGTCAGGAGGAATGGGCAAAATTTACTGCTGAAGAAGGCTACAAGTTAATGGAAAACTATAATAAACGACTACAAGTAATTAAGGCTAAAGGCCATGCAATCGATCATTAGAATTTCGGTGCCAATAAATTTGAACAAGGGAATTTTGAAATATCGTTTGTAATTTCTTTATTATTCATTTTTTTTTAAATTCGATTATTCAGTTGGAAAGAGCAGTTCAAAATATATATTATACTTTGTGATTTCCTTTGATTTAACCTTTTCTGAAGGATTTTTAAGACAAAATAAGGTTTTTATTGGACCGTGCCACTAAATATGATCATGACTGTAGTTTGGGGTCGTTGACTGTATTGTATCAGACAACGGAACGCAATTCATATCTAGTGAAATTAAAATATCATTTCAAACCTTTGAAGTGGAGAATATCACAATTATTCCATACTATGCAAGAAACAATGGTCAGGCAAAACGGTTCACGGATACGTTCAAAAGCGTGACTAAGAAAGTGATGGGACAAATCTACATAAAAGACGTTTTAAGAATGTTTGCAGGTACTTTGAGGATAACCTCAAATAACAATGTTCCATCTCCCATGAGGCCAACAAAAGTAATGTTTGCAAAGAAGTCTGATTCTGTCATTTTTTATTTTTTTATAATTATTCATTTATCACAGCACGCCATTCATTATTAGTGAGAGATAATTGATAAAAACTGATAGCTTTCCCTTTAATCTGAGTTACAGAATGTCATCCATGTGCATCACTCACCTGACCTCTTGCCAACAGATTATCATCTAGATGTTTGAAAAAAAATCATTTGAAGTGATTAAAAAGAAGTCTTGCATGTGTTAGTTTTCTGCCTCAAAGGACTGGTATGAAAGTATCATCGGAAAGCTTACTCTGATGGAGAAAAGTTTATTGAGGAGAATGAGGAGTACATGGATTGGACACTCCAGCAATACAAGTTCAGAAAAGGTGTGGTTGGAAATTGCACATCACTTTAGACGGCTCGTGTCAACACTTTTAAAGGAGATATCCATCGTCTGTCAAGACTGAAAAAAGGCCTACAACTATGTACATATACATATTTTGTGTAGACTGTAAAAATAACAAGAAAATCCATTCTCACTTTAATCGAAGCATAGAATAATGAAAGAGCTATATATGTACTAGTAGCCCACCCGGTATTGCCCGGTCATAAAATACACTTAAATATGATATTTTAATTTAGCAGATTTTCGATTTATTATTATAGAGTCAATTCTCTATTGATTATTATATTATGATGGTGGCCAGATCGTAAAATACACTAAAATACAATATTTAAATTTAGCAGATTTTGTATTTATTATTATAGAGTCAACACTCTATTGATCGTTATATTATACTCAATATCTAGTAGCGATTTCAGAAGTAAAACACAAAAAAATATGCCTTTGGTGCTATCAGCTAGAATCAAAATCAAAATATGTAGCTTTCCAGCCTCATTCGGTACTATCTGATTGAAGTTCATAAACATACAAAACCTTTAAAAAGAACGTTGACAAAGATATAAATTTGCGAATGCATAGAAATAGCATATTTAGGTGACTTACACCTGCCAAGTTCTTTAAGAATTTTAACCCTTTAGCAGCTATTTTTACCGACTAAAAAACAAATCCCCTATGTACCAAGTTTCAAGACTACATACTAAAAATTGACAGAGTAGTTCGGTAGAGACCGTTTCTCATACAGACAGACAGGGAGACCCAACGTTGTCGGGATTGAAGAATGATTAACGAATGTTTTGCATTCCTATATTTTTATTGTCATTGAAATCTGCGAAATCGCCCATTTTTCAATTAAATCGATTGATTGCCTGCTCTAGTTGGGGACCCATCGCGGTATATCGAGAGGAAGCTTCGCATACCTGCCCAAAGTGACTTGGTCCGCGATACATTGTAGTCTACATTGCACTGTAGAGAGCATACTGTTGATTTTAGAAAATTAAGCGGACGTTTAGGAAATTGACTGCCACCTCTAAATTCTACAATTTACGCCTTTTTTTACGTTAATCTCATCGATTATAAAATGAACTTTCAAATTAAAGAAAAAAGTTTTGAAATAATTTTTTATGATTTTTTTTCGTCGTGAATCAGTTTTCAATCATAACATTCTGCGAAATTGAACACGTACTTGGTGACCATCACCGAGAAAAAAAATTGCGACTCTCTCACGTGACCGCTGATTATTCCTGTCTAAAAAGTATTAGGAAAGAAAGTTTCTTATCCCCCTCTCCACTCCCCTCTCTGCATATTGTCTATCTTATCTATTTTATTTAGCGTCGGAAAAAAATTATGACTATAATTATTTAAAATAACGTATTTAAATGTAAACTAAACAGGAATATTATTTATATCAAATGTTAAAAGTTAGACCCGTTGAACTGCCAGATGTTTTTCCTCACAAACAAAAACACGGGTTTTTAAACTTTGTATTTAATTTTGTTTGAATTGTATATATTTAGAAGTTTTTCAGGCGCTAAAATAGAACATTACTGAGATATTCCTTTACAGCATACTCGAAAACCTATAAAAGTCGTCATCGAGTTGGAAAGAAAGTAAAAATTTACCCTAACCTCATTTTTAAATGGGGATAATCACCGGTCACGCGAGAGAGTTGCAATATTTTTCTCGGTGATGGTTACAAAGTACGTGTTCAATTTAGTAGAACGTTATAATTGAAAACTGATCCCAAACAACAAAAGTCATAACTTTTTTCAACTTTTTTTTTTATTTGAAAGTTAAGTTTGCAATCGATGAGATTAACATGAAAAAAGACAAAAAAAGGTGTAAATTGTGGAATTTAGAAGTGTGGGTCAATTTCCTAAACGTCCGCCCAAAATTATTTTTATATATGACTTACGAGGGGTACCCGGCGTTGCCCGGGTGTTTGTAGGTGTGTGTGTGTGGTGTTAAATAAAAAAGAAACCGGGGGGAGGGTAGGATCGAAGCCGAAGCCCTGAGGCGAAGTTTGAAAATAAAATCGGCCAGCCAGAATGAAGCATTGTTATAAGCGAATAAGTGAAAGATGTTTGAAAGTCGTCGAGCGTTACGACGACGACGATGACGATGTAAGCATTGTTATAAGCGAAGTAAGAAAAGAAAACAACGTTTTAATTAAGCGAGGGGGGGTAATCAAAACATCGAAAAACACAAAATAACTAACGTAAGGCAAACGAACAATGAAAACAGAACACAAACACGTGAAAAATGGCTTAAATAAGCCTGTTTCGATACCGAAATTTAAAAAATCGGTGGGTACCCGGGTGTTTTTGGGTGTCGCTAAGATTAAGCGAAGTAAAAAAAAAAAAACAGGTGGGTACCCGGGTGTTTTTGGGTGTCGCTAAGAATAAATGAAGTAAAAAAAAAATAGGAAAACGAACGTTACGTGAAAAATGGCTTAAATAATACAGGGTTCAATATTTAAATTGTAAAAATCGAAAAAAAAAACCCATCTCACACCACGATTCGAACCCAAAACGTTTAAATAATGAACCAAAGCCTTAACTACCTGGGCTAAACCGACGCATCTGAAATTTGTTCGGTTTTTCAACTATTTAAAGTAAATCAGGTCACGGCGTCATGACGTCATCTGACGCATGCGTTGTTGACCCCCCCCCTGTCGAAAATTGTCGACTTCGGGGTGAAAAAGTTAACGTTTTTCTTTCTATCTCTCTCTCCTTCTGTTTGCGTCTCTCTCTCTCTCACTTCGTCTTCCTTACTCTAAAGACTGTTACTAAAAAAGAAAATGGCGTCTGGCTGGGTTTTTTTTTGTGTAAAAACTTCGATCGTTAATATTTTTTGTAAGCGTATTTTTTTTTATTTCACATTTTTGGCTTGTTAGTTTTCGTTTAACTATCGTATCTAACTATTTTGAATGTGCTAATAACTCTGGTAACGTTGTCATAGCGTAGAAGTTCATAGTTTAGCTTGTGTGAGGGTTACATTTTTTTTACCGATAACAACAATTTTTAAATTCAGACTGCCATTAGAGCTTGCTGACATCAAGATCACGTGACATGACTCAGCGGATTTAAATACAAGTTGACCCAAAATAAGCGGCCCCGTGTATACTTTATGTAGAAGAGTTGGCGCCCGTATTTTTTTGGGCAGTTATAAATCGATTTAAAAATATGTAATGTTTAACATTAAAATGTCACTTTTTTGCCCTCCCCCCCTGCAGAAAATCGATCAGTTGATGCACTTCTGATGGTCCTTTTGGGATAATTTTTCGATATTTGTCGTCCGGAGGGTGGGGCTTTAATATGATATCAAGTTTGTGAATTTTTGTTCCGTCGGTGAAAAGATTTTAGCAGACACACAAACATACATACATAATACATACATACATTTTCGCTTTTATATATATAGATAGCTTGAATTTTAAAATGCAAAACTCAAGTATCATGGTTCAATTGTGCTCTAAACAGATACATTCATTTCAAACGTACCCCTGTCATATTAAAGATCCTACTGTTTATTTTATATGTCAGGCCTTTCGGCATATGTGGTAATAAAACTTCTCAAATGCACTTGTGATGTTAGGCTGTGTAAGGTGTTATCTTTTCATATTGAAAACGATTTCTATTCTATTCTATTTCTAAATAAGGAAATATACATTCGAGAAGCCATGTTTGCATATGACATTAAAGGCTATCTATTTTAATAATCAACCCATGTTATGGTTTGTTATTTAGAAACATTATATAAAGTTTATTTAATTTTAATTTAGTTTATTTTCAAAAAAAGTTTATTTATTTAAGCTGTTATTTCCCTTTTAAGCCATGAAAGTTATTTACCGTTCAATTTTCATAGACGAAAATGGATATGTTTTATGCTTCGATAAATCCAACATGTGGTCCAATCTCAGAGAAACCGTATAAGTTAGGATATTCGGTGTATCTTAAATCGTATGTGACTATACCCTCTGGTTATATACAGCTAGTATATATATATATATATTCGGCGTTTCATCCACTCTAGGATTCGTCAGTAGGTTATGCAAGCCTGACGAATCCTAGAGTGGATGAAACGCCGAATATTCAGTGTAGCTTAATCGCCACATATATTTTATGAATTACTAACTAGCTCTACCTACGTATTGAGCACTTTTGAAGTAAATACTTAAAGTTTACGCATAAATCTATACATTCGTATATTAATTTTACGTGAGTAAATGAAGTAGTTATATATATATATTCAAGCACGTCTGATTGAACACAACAGAGTTATTTTTTCCGATTTTTCTGGATATCTTTTCCATTCGCCGAGCGGTCTTTTTTACTTCAGCTGGCATGTTATATAAAATTGCGCCCAAAAGTTGTTGTTCGTCCATACTCTTCTCAAGCGCTTTCTATCGGTGCATCCGTTTATCATCAGGAGCGATTGTTGTTGTTATCGTTTTCTTTCTCTTTTCCTTTGAGGCTTGGTGTATTTATAATTTTTTTTCTTTTTTTTTTTTTTGGTTATATATGTGGGCGCAGGATGGGTAAGAGCGAAATAAAAAAAGACCGCTCGGCAAATGGAAAAAAATATCCAGAAAAATATATATATTGCAAGTACTAATATATATATATATATATATATATATATATATATATATATATATATATATATATATATATATATATATATATATATATATAAAGCTGAACGTCTGTGTGTGTGTGTGTGTGTGTGTATTTGGTTACGAATATGCTCCTATATTGTTGACTATTTTAAAAACTGATTACATATAATGATAGATGTATCGAGGATCGGAAATGCGTCTGTTTCATCTGGCAGAACGGTGGTTCATGAAAATTGTGGGGTCTGTGTTCGCGCCTGGCCCCCAAAGTATGGAAATAAAAAATGAAAAGAAAACGTTTACAAGGGTTTTTGATATAGATGTACATAAGAATACTTTGATAAGTATGTTTCAACTTAAATAGGGATGGTATGATAAAATTGTGGGGTCTGCGTTCGCGCCTGTACTCTATGGAAATATGGCACAAACTTTAATAAAGACTTTTCATATCTATTTGCGTAAGTATACTTTGATAATTATGTTTCAGTTTGAAGAAATATGGTATGATAAAATTATTGGGTGTTCGTTCGCGCCTGACCTCCATAGACTGTAAATATGTCACAAAGTTTAACAAGGCTTTTTTAAAAAAGGGTGAGGGTCCACAGCAACACCTTAACTTTAATCTTAATTCACGTTAGCTTTTAATTATTTTTTTAGTTGAATCATATTGTGTCGAATAAATTCACCTCATAAATTCACCTCATAAATTCACGTCCTTATTAAAGTGAAAGCCCCCCCCCCCAAAAAAAGTCGGAACTTTAGAAAATTCTCGACACAAATTTTGCATAACTGTTTTTTCCTTCTTCGCTTGCACGTGGCACTCTTTCAAAAATAGATAAATAATAATAAAAAGAATGTTACTTGTTATCGTGTCAAAAGAAGGAAAAAATCCTACTCACGTGATTACGTGTCTTTTTAAAAATATTTACATAACTTTTTTATTTTTATTTATATCTGTTTAAGGTTTTTTGTCAGTGAATGAATTCAATCGATTACAACCCTTTCTGCCTGTTCTTTACATTACAATAGTACAACACTGAATCCGACGGCGCAATACTACACCGTTCAATACTGTAAAACTGAAACGAAGCTGTTCTGTTTGAAAAGGGCGCCATTTTCTTCTTATTCATATTTATATCGATTCTTTGCTTTAAAAAACTAAAGTAATTACGTGTTTACTTTTTTAATATCCCATTTTGCTGTTTCGGATTATTTTACTAAAGTAAGTAAAGCTTCATTATCTTTCAAAACTGTTTTTGTTTCTTTGTTTTTCGATATTTCGTAGATATTATTTAGTAAGAGTGTTTAACAGAAAAGCCAACAAACGACTATCTGAAAAAATAAATATACAAGAAATAAATGTTACCATAGTCAATAAAATTTCAGTTCATGTTTTTTTTTGTTTTGAAATAGTTTTTAATGCTCTTTACTTGAAATAATTTCAGCGAACCGAAATTAAAACGAAATTTGAGGCGATAACTACTTAAATGAATTTTTATATAAACTACACAT
>NC_136504.1:81531156-81571156 GCF_053919585.1 Euprymna scolopes
AAATAAATGGTAAATTTCAGTGGCTAGGTAGAATCAAAGATCAATTTTTCATATGAATGCTATATTCGTCTAACTTCATGAATATGACTGATTTTTCTTCATACACTTTAGTTACGTATAAATAATGAATAATAAAACGCACTTAGTATTAACATTTTACTGCAGTTACACGGTTTTACCCGTTTGTCAAAAGTGTGATGGCATTTGTGTTTTGGTAATGAAAATTATCTACACATGTTTATAATTTATTTATTTTGATTGACTTTTTAATTCATATATTTATTTAATAACTCTTAATCGTGCCGACTGTTTTCTATTCTACAATTCGTATTTATTTACTTTTATGTTATATAGTTATACATTTTGTTCACTCTTGATATTATTTACTGTTGTTTCGTATCTGACATTAGCTGTTAAATGTTTATTAATGGAAAATCATTTTTTATTCTACACTTACATAGACTAATAATTTTAGATATATCATATTTTTTAGTGAAATGAATGTCTCAAAGATTATTTGTGTTTTTACCATCGGGTTATAAGTTGGTGTTTGTGTGTTACTACATTTTGTGAATATTTACAATTCTTTTTACAAGAACGCAGATTATTTGCTCCGGAGACATATGACTGAAATGATTAGTGTGCTAGTTATTTTAAGGTTTTAAGTTCAATCTTGACCAAAGACAGCAATACGATTTAACAAGTTAGCTGTGATAAGCCTTGATTAATTCAATATGAAGTGTTTATTATCAGCATTAAAAATTTGTTTGGATTACAAATTTTCAAGATAGTGCCAAATTTGATGCAGAACACCTGAAGAAGATTGTAAAGGCAAATCTTCCGTTGTGATTATTACAACAAAGAGGAGGAAACTAGTCAGAAAATTACTTATAATAAAGTCATAGAAGCTAAACTATTTCCAAAATATCTAATTTTATCTTGCAGCAAAAAATACAGTATTGGTTGCATAAATATACGAGCTGCATCTACACGACTTCGTCTGGGATTTTTCATTTTTATTCTATTTTGCTTTTTATTTTTCGTTAATTTATGTCATTTTTGTTTGCCACAGAAAGTTGATGTTCTTAACAAAACATTTTATAGAAGTGTAACTAATTTTATTAAAGTAATTTTGTTTAAATCTTTATTTATAAATTGTTGGGCGGAAAACCAACAACACATCTTACAATTGCTTAATACATAAGTATTTGCTAATAAAAAAAGAATTCCCATGATTCTCTATTTGACAGTTTAAATTGCACCCAAATTCCTTTCACATTCCGAAGAGCCACAAAGTAATTCATTATTTTTAATATAGAGAATAATTTTTGTTCATTTGATTTTAAAATCGGTCTAATTTTTACTTTTTTTTTATCTGTCTCCTTTGTTTTTCTGTTTGTTTTTTTTTAAATTGAATAGCGAGTGATTTTTTTTTTTAAATAGCGAGTGATTCGAAAATAAACATGAAAAATAAACGTGGAAAATAGCTTGGAACATTAATCGAGTGAATCTCGGGTGTTCCAAAGGAACCACGCAAATAATAAATGTAATCAAACAGCTATAATTTTATACACCGAGAAGAAGATGGTATTGAATATATATATATATATATATATATATATATATATATATATATATATATATATATATATATTCGTGTTATTTGGATTATTTAAACTACTGTGCGTACCTCAGGTTATTTGGACTACTGTGCGTACCTCATTATTTTCACAACGAGGAAACCTCCGATCTTCTGCAAGTGTGTCCTGCGCACGCGGGAACTTCTCTGCCGAACTCGTAACCCGTCCTTCTCTTGATGTATCTTTCTTACTAATTTGATAAATAAATTTATATGCACCAGTATATATTGTCGATATTTTTAATCATGTATCTAATGCTAATGTTACGTGTTGAGCGTTTTCTTATCTCCGGAAGTCTTCATTGAAAGAATCCTTCAATACTTCTTTGATCAACTTTATATATATATATATATATATATATATATATATATACTATAATTATATATATATGTATGCATATATATAATTATATACCATGATAGATACATATGATTATATGTATAATATTATACATATATATACATATATTTATATATATAATTATATATCTAATTATATATATATGTATGCATATAAATATACACATATACATAAATACATATATAGATATATACATATATATACACATATAGATATTTATACACACACATACACAAATATATATATATATATATATATATACACATAAAAATACATATATATATATATGTATATATGCACCTATATATATACTTATATATATAGATAGATAGATAGATACATACATATATATATAAATATATATATACATATATATGCATACATATATATATATATGCATAGATGCATATATATAAATATACCTATGTATATACATATATATATAAATGTACTTATATATATATATACAGGTATATATATATACATATATATATATATACAGGTATATATATATATACATATATATATACAGGTATATATATACATATATATATACAGGTATATATATATACATATATATATACAGGTATATATATATACATATATATATATATACAGGTATATATATATACATATATATATACAGGTATATATATATACATATATATACAGGTATATATATACATATATATACAGGTATTTATATATATATACAGGTATATATATACATATATATATACAGGTATATATATATATACAGGTATATATATACATATATACAGGTATATATATACATATATATATATATATACAGGTATATATATACATATATATACACAGGTATATATATACATATATATACACAGGTATATATATACATATATATACACAGGTATATATATACATATATATACACAGGTATATATATACATATATATACACAGGTATATATATACATATATATACACAGGTATATATATACATATATATACACAGGTATATATATACATATATATACACAGGTATATATATACATATATATACACAGGTATATATATACATATATATACACAGGTATATATATACATATATATACACAGGTATATATATATATACGCAGGTATATATATATACGCAGGTATATATATATATATATACGCAGGTATATATATATACAGGTATATATATATATACATACAGGTATATATATATATATATATATATATATATATATATACATACAGGTATATATATATATATATATATATACATACAGGTATATATATATATATATATATATACATACAGGTATATATATATATACTTATGTATATACACATATATAAATATACTTACATATACATATACCTATATATATATACATTTATATGAATATACGTACATATATATACCTACACACATACATATATATGTATGCATATATATGAATATATATATACTATATATATATATATATATATATATATATATATATATATATATATATATATATATATATATATATACTGATTGTATTGTTATGTATATATACATACTGATTGTATTGTTGTTGTTTTCTAGATTTTAATCCATTGAAATTCCGGCATTTTCAAGAACATGTCCAATAACATGTGGAGCTGTATTATTGTATAATTTTGTTTATTTAAACAATTGTTTTTTACTACATAATGCATACAAATTTCTAGCTGGGTTTTTGTTCATTCAAAACCCAGCATAATCAGCTCACTAGTCTGAACTGCTTTCAGAAACGAGCATGGGATCCTTTCTAAAAAGAACTTAATATATGAACAAAATCATTATTAAAAAATATAAGAAAACGAAATTACAAACTGAAGCTACAATGTTCTTCTTCATTTATTATTTTTAATAGTAAGATTAATGATAGGCCTTTTTAAAAACACATATTAAAATATGGAATAATTTTTTTCTATTGAGAATTGTAATAATTTTCGGAACACCTCCACCGTTATTTATCAAAAATTTTAAATGTTAAATTCACTTAAAGTGCTTGGATTTATTGTATACATTTACAAATTACAGTCGTGTATTTATTTTTCGGAGAGGGTGAATTTTCGATGTGTCCGATAAGTTTCCAAATATATTTAATATTGTAGTTTCCCTATATGCTTCAACAGCGTGTTTTGCTTTTTTATCTGCTTAGAGCATTCGGTTGAGAATACATTGTTGCATTCATAGCGAAATCAATTTTGTACATTATAAGCGACATATGATGACAATAAGCGACAAACATTTTCTTTTCAACTGCAGCAAAAAATAAATCTTATTTACAATATATAAACAGCTTAACTCAGTTTTTTTTATATTTAAAATGTAGAAGTTGTTGGTTGTTCCTTTATACTCTTTAGTGATCACTATTTGTGTGTACTCACTTAATACTTAGAAACGTGACAATTATTTTTATATATTTGTAATTATGTATATATAAACCCAGTGAAATACGTATATACATATATAGCAAAACATCAAAAAGGTGTATACAATTCTAGTTAAACTACAAACTGACGAATGTTTTATTTTTAAAGCTACATAATTCAATGAAAAGTTGATAACTGGACACGTATTCACAATTTAGACATTATTTCAATTGACTATACACATTAGTTTGATTCTGCATCGATACCTCTGGTTTCACAGAGATACTGGAAACTCAACCTGTAGATTTAAAGATGCTAAATGAAACTGATTCTTCAAACCATGTTTTGATAGTGTAAACCATTATTCGGTGGTTTCGGTGTTTGTGTGAAATCAAAGGTATTAATGAAAGATCAAACTCATGTATGGATTCAGTTGAAAATATATATATATGCCCTTGCACAAGTAACTGTGCACCATTTTTTTTCTGTACACAAACACACATAACATATATATATATATATGTGTGTGTATGTGTGTGTGTGTGTGTGTGTGTGTGAAATCTACCCAGAACGGGAGTTCGAATATAAAATGTGAATTAATCAAAAATATTTTCTACATGGGCTCAATCTAAATCATAAATCTCAAATTTCAAAGAAAGCATTCTAAATATTATAAATAATACTAAATTTATATATATATATATATATATATATATATATATATATATATATATATATATATATATATATATATATATAAACCGGTCTCAATCAGAACAAAAAAAAACGAATTAAAACCGCAGATCTAAGATTAACAAAGTGCTCGATATCATATTTGATAGAGCTATATGAATAATAAATGATAATAAATAAAAAAAAGCGTTAAGCTTAGCACATTCCGTCATCATTTATCTATCATTCTCTCTCTCTCTCTCTCTCTCTCTCTCTCTCTCTCTCTCTCTCTCTCTCTCTTTCTCTATCTATCTATTTATCTATCCATCTCTCTTTCTGTCTCTTTCTTTCTCTCTTTCTCTCTCTCTATATATATAGAGAGAGAGAAAGAGAGAGAGAGAGAGAGAGAGAGAGAGAGAGAGACAGAGACAGAGACAGAGACAAAGACGGAGAGAAAGACAGAAAGATACAAACATTGCCCCTCATTTCCCCCCTCTCTATCTCTCCCTCAATCTATCTCGAACATCCGGATTGGAATACGTTGTTGTGGTATTCTCACAGATATCAATGGTGTACATCCCAGACGACCAATGACAACAACAACAACGATAATAATATCAATAATAATAAGAAGAAAACAAACGTTAATTTCTTTATTTCTAGCAAGATATAAGAATTAAAATACAAGCTATTATAGATTATTTCGGGGATGGGGGAGGGTGACAACCCACATTCCAGCTTACAATGATTACCTATATTTTCTAAGAAGCCTGTCACAAAATGTGTAGGTGGCTAAACAGTGTTTTGTGCATCATATGTCTTGGAATTGGTGCAAGCTGGATTGCAAATTCATACAAATTATTAGAAAGTGTGTGCTTTTGTTTGCATACATTTTATCTATATGCATGCAAAAACAAAACATGCACACACACACACACATATAAGAACATATGCATGTTTTTGTTTGCAAGGGATTATTTTGTAATTTTTCGATAGCAATCTGGACATTTTGCAGAGGTTTAAATTGAGCACTTTTTCCATGATTAATAATTGTTTGCACATTTTATTAATTATTTTTATACTCACTGAATCACCTACATTTCATACTATATATATATATATATATATATATATATATATAAATGCATATATATATATGTATATATATATATATATGTGCATATATATATGTGTGTGTGTGTGTGTGCATGTTAATGAAGAAAGGAAAAAAATGCATCTTAGTTCCTATTTACAAAGGAGGGCAAAATATGTACACAAATTCTGTTATGATGTGAGAAAACATCCAACTACTCAAAAAGAGACATTCTGAATTAGAAAACGAAGTAGCTATTGTCCTCGGTCTTACAGAATTTCATCTCTTTTGACTGAGAACAAAACACATACTACAAGTTGATCAGAGCTCAATAGTTTTAATCCTTTATCTTTTTTTCTAGATATAAATTGTTTTTTGCAGAATAAAAATTTTGTTTAACTTTATACCCCCCTATATATATATATATATATATATATATATATATATATATATATATATATATGTATATATATATATATATAATGTGTGAGTGGAGTGTGTAGGTTGTATTGTTAAAAGTAATTACAATATAGGGTGGTGTGGTGTAGAGAGAGGAGCAAAATGTACCTAGGTATGATGAGACCAACAACACATTACAATTACATCATAACAAGACCAAAAATATCAACAAACTGCAGAGATACATAAAGAGATAGATAGACTAACATCCTTAAAGAGAGAGGGGAGAGGGAGAGAGATAGATAGATAGATAGAGAGAGAGAGAGAGAGAGAGAGAGAGAGAGAGAGAGAGAGAGAGAGAGAGAGAGAGAGATACACGGTGATTCCACGTTCGTGTTTTTGTTTTATTCTCGTGCTTGCTTTCGCATACCCTTTTTTCTCCCTCTCCGTGTAGGGGAGCCTTAGTATCTATCTTTTGCATTGATGGTCATTGGTGAACCCATGAAGCGCCGAAGCGGCACCTTCATTCCCCATGCACCCAGCAACCTTCTTACACCTGGCCCAATAATAAACATCAATAACATCTCATTCCACCCCCACCCACCAAAAACATTATCATTATTTAAGTACTAAACTTGTCCTTCTTTTTCTTCCTTGCTGTCATTTTTTTTTTTTTTTTTTTCTATTTTATTTTTTATCTACTTACGTTTTTCCCGAGCAAAGAGTAAATGCTTTCTCAGTGGCGGGAAGAGTTGGTAGAGTATCATTCGAAACATACGGCCTGTCTTTGAGGAATCTCTGGACACGGTACAACAACCTGAACGACGCTGGCGACTGTGCCTGCTCATGTGTTTTGCCGTGCACACAACATAGGCAAGTGGGCCGACAGACCGTGAGGAGAAAAGGAGGTAGAAGACGAAGACAAAGACGAAGATGAAGAAGAAGGAGAGGACCAGAATCCTGCTACTCTCTGACAACACACAGCCACCATCACAAAGAGGAGGAAAAGGAGGAAGGGGAGAGGAGTGCTGCTACAACAACTACTACTACAACGAAAACAACTTCAACTACCACTACAATGCACAAGTTAATAACAACTTCTAGACGATGCCAACACAAATACACACACAACAATCACTAGTGTATATATATATATATATATATATATATATATATATATATATATATATATATATATATATATATATATATATATTCTCTAATAATCACGGGAAAGGTATGAATCTATATATCCTCCCTCCATCTATGGATTAAATAATGGGATGGACGTCTCAAACTGTGCAACTTATCTAAAGGAAGAAAAATTCTGAAATAGCGCCAGTTTTTATCTGCTTACCCCAGCACTGTTTCCAGTCATCTTGGATTTCTGCTTGCCACTGAACATATAATGCCAGTTCAGGAGAGGTGCAGTTGGTAATTGTGCAACACTTGGTTCACTTTGGAATCTCTGTGTAAGCATCCTTACAAAAGGTATCCATTAATTTTAGACATTGAATTCAGGATATATGTGTGTGTGTGTGTGTGTGTGTGTGTGTGTGTGTGTGTGTGTGTGTGTGTGTGTGTGTGTGTGTGTGTTCCGCTTTGCCAATAGCATATTTTGGTAAAATTGTTTTCATTTAACCTAAAACATTAGTTAAGACTTAACCTAAAGAATAGAGCTCTATAGATAACCGGTAGTGTGAATATAAACAAAAAGGAGGTTGTTGAGGTGAGAGGTAAAATTCTTGACTATTGATCACATCACAGTAGTAAGTGATCTGGCAGTTAGGTTTTTAATGAATGCGTAAAAACACTTGCCCCGTCCAGCTACATTGAAGAACTGTGCTACAGCAAAACATACAGTAGATAATTATATATATCTTCATCTATGTTAACTATGTGGATATGTGTATATATTTGTCCGTACAGGATTCACTTGTAAACTAATTAACCGATTATTTATGAATTTTGAAACACAGCTGCTTAGCGTAAGAGGTCCTAATGTGGGCTAGATTTAGTTTGATTAAGTTTTATGCAAAGAGGGTTAAAAGGGAGTGAAATCCTTTGCAAACATGTAGATACTTTCGATATTTTATGAAATATCAACATTAGATATCAGACATGAATTAATTCTCGTTCCTCTGAAGTCTTTTATAGGATTTTAGGACGCATAATATAAGCGCTAGCTCTCATGTGAAAATTCAAATATTTCAGATTTACATTGAATTTGATCCCTAGTTATCAGGCCCCAATTAAGCAAGATTCCTTTTAAGCCTTAAATTTTAGATATTTTCTAGAATCAAAATTATATGACAGATTTGGATCAATCTCGAATAAGTATTCTAGACATAAAATTTAGTGTGACTGTATTTCTATATATCTTCATAAACGGACATAAAAAGCTGTGCAAAACTATTCTGTTCAGGGAATTAATCTTACCCTTCATAGGACGAGTATTCTTCTAATATATATATATATATATATAAGGCTCCTCCAGTCTTTGGCAGACTATGGATACCCACAAAGGGGTGCCTGCACAGGAAATTTTTGTAGCAGGAGGTGCGCAATCTCCAACCACACCTCTCCTGAGTCGACATTGGCTAGTGGAGTGTATGTACAGGACGACTGGAAACAAATGGCGAGATAAACACATACATCGCCTAGAATTTCCAAATGGTCATCCATCTGGTACTAACCAGGCTCAACGTTGCTTAACTTCGGTGATCTGACGAGAACCCGTGTGTCACCACGATTATACGGTATATATATATATATATATATATATATATAATGATAACAATGAATAATAATGAGTTCTCCTTTTTTTTTGCACTTTCAAGTGACATTTTTCTTACTTAATGTTACCTTTATTCGATGTTGTTCTAATAAGAAATCAAAATGGATACAAAAAATGCATATATATTAGTTCAGAAATTAAAGTTTACGAAATGAATAATTTTGGAAACTTAAAGAAGGTGTATACTAATATTTATAAGACAATCCTGACTTTATGAAAATGCTCAATATTCGAGATAGAGCATTGATATAAGAAGGAAGATTAAATTTTGTAAATTATTCATCACAAGAATACAAGTTGAAAAATAAAATTTCCTTACTCCATAGTGTTTCAAAGAGGAAAAATCGTTAGCAAAATAATATTTATAGGCTGGCTATAGATTTTCTGGTTAGCACAGAGATTGAAAACTTCGCAAAGTGAGAGAAGATATTTTTTTTTTAAACTAATATAGAAATATTTAGATCAAAGTATATTTCATATAAAGTATGAAAAAGAAAGAAAATGTAGCAAAACCCAAAATAGAAGGTTGTTTAGAAGTTGGAAGGTAAGCGATAATCCAAAAGCATAAACGGTAATCCACGTGGCAAGCAACTCTTCCAACAACAACAACAACAACAACAACAATAATAATAATAATAATAATAATAACAATAATAATAATAATAATAATAATAATAACAATAATAATAATAATAATAATAACAACAATAATAAAACAATAACAATAATAATAATAATAATAACAACAACAACAATAATAACAATAATGATAACAATAATAATAATAATAATAATAATAATAATTTCGTTTATCAACGCCTCTCTGGAAAGGGATGGGATTCCGGAGGATTTCTCTTAATCCCAGCTTCAAACCAGGAGCTTCAAAGATCAAGGGTTTTCCTAAGGATGTTGGTGGTACCTACAATTGCAGAGGTCTGAAGGCCGCCTAAAACATCAGGGATTTGTAGTTTTCTTTTTTTCCTGACGACTTGATACTACTCCTAGTGTACCAACTACGACCGGGATTATTTGTGTTTTAACCCCGTATAATAATAATAATAATAGTAATAATAATAATAATAATTGGACATACAGACGGACAAATCCATTCAAGCAAGAAGACCGGATGTCATAATAATTAACAAGAAAGAAAAATCTTGTGAAATCGTAAATTTTGCTGTCCCAACCGACCACAGGCTGAGTATGAAAGAAAAGGAGAAATGGAGCAAGTACGCAGAGCTAGCCAGAGAGTTAAAAGGGATTTGGATGATGAAGAAAATCAAAATAATACCTATAATAATAGGAGCACTAGGAACAATCCCGACAAACTTTGAAAAAAGGATGGGAGAAATTGGAATCAGGGGAATGGCTGCAAAGATACAATGACTAACAATAATGAAAATGGCTAAAATATTAAGGAAAACCCTTGAATGCGGAGAATAATACACATGAACCACATGCGTGAGTCAGACAAACTGCTGCAGAGGCAAAACAGGAAGAAGCGTTACAGGGAATGAAGAACACTGAAGCTGCATGTCATCAAGTTCTACATTTCCATCACGCATCCCCTCCCATTGTCCCATCCCCCCCCCCAAAAAAAAGTGTGAAACCAAATAGCCGAGAAGGGTCAAGGAGGAGGGAAAGACCAAGGAGAAAGCACTGACCAGACCTCCGCTGGACAAGCGCGAAGAGAACTGGGACCTTGGGGAGGCTTAGTGCCACCCAAATTCCAGTACAGACCAGTAGCCGCTGCCAGCAAAAAATCAATGGTGAGAGGTTGTTGAGATAATGCAAATTTATTTGCAAATGCTATCAAAGGGGGTGGAGAGTGCTGGACGTCTGGGGAGACTTGCTGTCACTCAGCTTTCAGGGAACACCACAGGTTTTCAATCAGATCTTTGATGACCTGTGTGAAAGCTCCATGTGAGCCAATAATACCATAAAAATAATAATAATAATAACATTAACAACAACAAAAACAACAGCAGTAATAATAATAATAATAATAATAATATAGATTAAAGTGAAAAGGGATGTATATTTAGTTATGAACGAAAGGTATTTTTAAAATATTTAACAGATTATGAATTTTTAAATGGAATCAAAAAAGAATAATGGTAGTTATTATGACCCAACGGGTCACGAATACATTTGGTGTTTGAGTGTTAGCAATATGATGGAGGAATCATGCTATGAGCATGCATCATCAGGGCTCGACTTGAGTACATGGAAAGTAAAAATGTTGTCTGTTACTTATTGCAAAATCCTGGAATTTCCTTTAGTGCCTTCATTAGAAGACATACCTTTTCCACCTCCGCAGGACTTTGTTTTTATATGTGACAATGCTTTATCCAACTCTATTCGTCCTATACAAGCATTCAAAGCAATTTTGAGCATACAAGGTGAAAAGATGATAATCTGACCACCATCTTATCAGATTGCAATCCAATTGAAAATTTTGATGTTTATGCTGATGGATGTCAATTATCATCAAAAACATTATAGGAAGCCATCAATAAGGCAGTCCTATGAACCACTATTAAAAATGTTATATTATTCGATTAGAATAAGACATTTTAATCTATTAAAACTCTCACCTAGGTAAATAATGAAGTTGTTCAGTAAATATTACTATCACTATATGTTAAATAAAATCTGAATTAATCTTTATTTTGCATGCTTATTCCTTATCTCCATCATGCATTGAGTACTGTGCTTTAATATTTTCAATTGATAATATATATCTATATATATATATACAGGTTGACTAAAAAAAACGGGCCCCAACTCTAATTAGGCACCGTTTCTTAGTGTTTTGTCCGAATGAAATGAAACTTTGGTCATAACTAGATTATTATATTCAAAACATCACATCAAAACACTAGGGTCTTTAGCCTTTTTTTCTCCGTTCTACAGCATATGTTCTAGATGGCCTCCATTTAGCTTTTTTGGGGGGGGGGCACCCTGTATATATATATATATATATATATATATATATATATATATATACTACACTGAATTCTAGTGATCAAGCTTTTATTCTTTTCTATATTTCCTCCAAAAGCCAAGAACATTTGGTCTATTTGAATATGCATAAATAACCAGGATTAGACGTATTTTCATGATCTTTCATCTTTGTAGCTCATTAGAAGTTTATAAATCATTTTCAGAAGAAACATTGAAGTAAAAACACACAAACTGGAAACGGTCTATACACTTCTGATGAGCCACAGAGATGAAATATATTCCTTGCTGTTTATATATATGCCATGAAGTGCATCAAATTATTTGGATTTTGAAAAAAAAATGTATGAAGACATTGGAGTTTAGTGTACTGTTGTTAAATGTTAGCATCCATCAAGCTTTTACCTTTACCATACTACGTTTTTGTCAATGTAACTACTGCTAGTGGAAACAACCATCACGAAGCAGGTGTGAAATGACTCACATGCTTTGGTGACCATGTCCTTGTCTGTACTGGTGAATGCCTTCATAATAACAGTCTACCATGTTGTGAGCATACTTGCTGGTCTTGGTCTCGATCACACTCTAGAAAAAATAGTTAAAGGGATTGCAGTTCGGTGAGAAGGGCGACCACAAGTCCAGAGATCAATTGTTGAACAGTCATGTCTAAGTTATCATAGCCTTGTGTGCAGGAGCAGAGTCCTGCTGAAAGACATAAAGGCACCTGGCGACAATCTCATTCATTTAGAGCTTCACCACACTCCGCAGTACCTCCTGGTAGATCTGGGTATTGATTCTCAAGCTTTTTTGGAAGAAAAACAGAAGCATGATGTCCTCCTTACTGGAGACGACCTCAAGAACCATGATGGAGGAGGGAAACTTTGTATGTTTCATGACAGGAACCTCCTCAATGTCTTTGCGGATCCATCTCTAATTTTGCATGTTGGTCGTCTTGTCAAAATTCTTTTCATTAATTTTCAGATTTGTACTTAATCCCGTTCAGCAAAACCGCTAGCTTGGCCTTTTTCAATTTCCTAGAGGCATTTCTGGTGAGCATATGGTGAGACTTGCGATAGAACGATTATCCAGTGTCCTTGATTGTTGGTTAAATCATCGACTTATGACAGTATATATCAGCAGCGATCTTGGTGTAGTTCTGGCTTCCGGGTTTTGCTGCAGCACACTTTATATATGAGTAAAATCAGAGAGATATGTAAGTAGATAGATATGACTATAAGAAATATTGATGTGAACATTGTGTATATAAGCTAAAAATAAAATCATATCGTTTTAGTTGCTACATAATTGAATAATTTCAATCTCCGGGTTTCATCATGTCACCGGACACAATTATTAATCAAACTTAAAGTCAACATCTAATTTACCATTCCTTCCACCGGTCGCATTGCACGCCTTTGTTCTAGGGAATTAGTTTAGAAGACAGGGGAAAAGTCATGTATTGAATGATGAAGCAGTTTTAGAGACAAAAGAAGAATCATTATTGGAAGAATAAAGTAGTCAAATAAGAAAAAAATCATTTTTTAAATGATGAACCAATTTAATATGTTGTGATTTGGTTATGCAAATATTTTTCGTCAGTGCATGTGAAATAAATAGAAATTAGAATTAGGCCAAAAGAAAGTGTACAAATCACGTCCATTCATTCAACAGGATCCGGTTTTGTTATTTAACAGGAGAGTGGCGACTTGCAAACAGAGACCATAACAAGAACCTTTCCACGGATAATTTGTCATATCAATTAGAAATAAAAATAAGTTTTGAATTTCTCAGGGAAAATGACCTTCTTTCACGACCAGATCTGGTTGGCTGGAATTGTTGTTCATATGAGTTGCATCTCAGAGCGATGTTTTCTAAGAGAGCTGGCTTAGTCCAGTCAATGGAAATGGCATGATTACTTCGGTTGATAGTGAGGTGCTCGTTCACCTGTTTCAATACTTTAAACAGTCCTTAGTATATTGGCATAAGTGGTGCAATTCTTGCATCGTTTCTTTTGCAAATGAAATCACAGTTTTCAATTTCACGAGGAACATGTGCACTCGTATGCCTGGCTCATGGATATTGCCACTACATAATTCTATGACATAACTTCTGAGTCAAACGTGTCCTTGGAATTTTCTAGATAAAGAAAGGATTGTATTAAAACTGGCTTGGCTGGAATGCACCCTAAACCACCATTCGGAGAGTTCTGACAGAAGAACTCAAGGCAAATTATCTATTTAATTGTCAGTGTTATGCTTCATCACTAGAGAAACCTTTAAAGATTTGTGAAATCTCTCCGTTAGATCGTGGAATAAAGTTGAAAAGTATTGTTTTGATGTGTTTGACATCGAGTAGCTGGGTAAACTTTGAAAAGAATGATGACTGCAACTGTGTATCTGATGCTGATCTTGAGCATCAGAAACGTCAAAAGTCAATCATGATTGTGTAAGATACTGCTATCAGCCATCAAGAAAATTGATCAATGACTGTCAAATAGTATTGGAAATTCTGGCACATGGATAGGGGTCCAATTATGTCGATGTAGACATGTGTGAAACAGACGTTAGAGTTGCTAAATGTATCAGATGTTGATTTCGTTTATCAATGTATTTTACACCTTTGGGACCCAAGTCACAGAAATTCAATTACAAATGTTAGCATGTATGTTAGTTCATATGAAAGATTCTGTGATGAGTTTGATAATGGCATGATTGCTCGAGTGAAATAATCCATGCAGAGGATCGGAGACTTTTTTTCTGAATGCTAGATATACATAAAGTCTGGAAAACCCCAATCTTACATTGGTGTACATTGTGAAGGGGCCTAAACATTCTTTGATTGGATGGATGTATCTGCGAAAACTTCTTGGAGAGTCGTGTCTGAGTTTTGTATTTTGCTAGCAGCTACTGGCTAAGTGGAGCCTGCCTCAGGCTATTTATGTTTAATCGAGACAGGGTATCAGTGATATTGTTGTCTTTTCTATTTACATAGCAGATCTCAGACATGTACTGTGAGATACGGTCCACGTATCTGATCTGGAACAGTGTATTTGTCAAAGTTATTAATTCATCAAAGGTTTATAGTCGGTTAGAACTGTAAAATACATACCTCCCAACATGTGGCAAAATCTTTTATGGCCAATAGTTGCCTGAAAAAAATGTGCTCTTCTTTGATTGGGTCAATAATAGTTTAGCAGAGAAGAACACAAGTGGCTTACTTTGGCTTTACTTGTTCTATTGTCACACTTACTCTAGGATCTGAGGCATCCATTGTCAGGTATATCCATGTTCCAAAGTTGTCATTAAGGTAAGTTAATTTGTTGAAGTTATCTAATATCATCTTATCATCTTGGAAAGTCTTTACTTGGCCACCTTCCAGAGAGATGCTTATTTTCTTTTTCTGTAGGATGTTGGTTAATGGTTTGAGGATGGTTGAACATCTTGGGATTAATCTTCAGTAGGAGTTGACTGTTCTCCGAAAGTATTGCAGTTATTGAACTGATGTATCTCCTCGGGCAGTGGGGGAGATTCCATTAGCTTTTGTGGAATATGAGCCAAATTCATATTTGTTCAGATTAACCCAGTCATGTGCCAAATTGAAAAATATCTCCTTTAAATGCTGTTTGTAGATAAAAACATCTCTGCTCCCCTCTAGTATGTTGTCGATACATGCATAGACATAATGTACAACACACACAACCTTATGCTTACATAGTTCAAAGGGCGTTTTAAAGACTTCGATTACATTAACTATAAAGTAAATGTTCATTTTACAATGAAGGTATAAGAATACAATTGTCAGAGATACATGTTTGACAATCAGTCTGACAGTGATTTTGTTGCTGTCGGACTGAAGTTTGGTCCTGTTCAGTCACAGTGGGTTCACCTTCTCTTTGAGAAAGGGTTAATACATCGCTAAGCTCCTGGGGCAACTACTAGGGAATGCCAACAGGGCTGCTCAGGCCTTTACAACCCAGAAGGCACTGATTTTTCCACTTAATCCCTGACCTTGTGTAGAACCTTCTAGAGGTGTAAATAAAACAAAAGCAAATTGACCTCTGCTCTGAAATAATTTTAAATGCAGTGCAACCTTTATCGTGAATCGCATAAAAATAAGTAATGAAAAAAAAAAAGGTATTTTCAATTGTATTGGAACTGTTGGAATATCTCACTTGTTTCGTCTTGATATCAAGTGTAATTTTTAATATATTTCAATTTCATTTTCAACGAACACCGTTTGATTTTATTATTTGTTCTTTACAAAAAAAACATATAATCTTCCTTAACCCTATCACTATCACTAATCTTAAGTCCGGGGGCAACAAATTAATATGTGTAAAAACAAATTAATATTTATTTACAAAAAAGAAAACTGGTACAATTGAAATCCATAATTTCAATGAAAAAACAACTTTTTTTGTTTGATTTTTTTCTATTCCAAAAGAGAGAGATTTTAAATACACCGGCTATAAAGTAAGTGTCCATTTTAAAAGTGAGGGTAAATGAATTTCCATCGATACACAAAGTAATTAAAATGATTATTCGTTTTAGAAAATTTTCTTAAATCACACACACACACACGCACACCCACACACACACACACACGCACACCCACACACACACACACACACACACACACACACACCAAACAAAAACACAAATGTGGCCTTTATCCGGCAGCTCGACAGTCCGCGTTTTTACAATATAACCAAGCAGGGGAGGAGGAAGAGAAGCAGAAGCAGGAAGAGTGATGGTAGTGATGATGATGATGATGATGATGATGGGTTGGCGATATTTAAGATTATCGTGACAAGAGAAGGTGTTTTGTTTTATTTTATTTATTTATTTTTTTAATTCATGCTTTTCCAGTATGGTAGCGAAGACAGGGGCGAAGTAGGCAGGTGAGATGATGTCGGATGGCAACAGCGGGTTTCGTACTTTCTCTTGTTTTGGGGGGTGTCTTGGCAAAGGTGACGGTATTTTACGACAATGACAGACGCACAAGGCACCAAACACCAAAAGATAACGCGATGACAGAATTATTTGCTAATACTACCTAGTCCTCCTCATCATCCTCTTCTTCTTCTTCTTCTTCTTCTTCTTCTTCTTCTTCTTCTTCCTTGATGTTCTTACCGTTTACAAGCTAAGCCCCCACCCTTAAAAGAGATTCTACTTTCTTTAGACGATTACTTGTAAACACTGGGAAAACTTGATGCAAAGAAAAAAAAGATATATTTTATAATTTAAAATAGGGATCAGTTTCGTATATATATAATTTTAATGTAAAATGATTCTCCATTTCTGGGTAATTCTAGCATTTTAAGGCAGTTATGCTTTTTTTTTTTAGGGGAGGGGGGCTAAATTATGTGCGTTTTTTGGGGAATGAGGTTACTTTATTAGTCGACATGTGGTTTTACGACCTTGCCACTCAGGCTTAGTGGTAAAAATTTAATTAACTGCCCTAAAAGGTTAGAATAACATGGAAACAAGAGATCATAATTTACATATAATTTCTATACAAAACTGATCACCTATTTTAAATTCTAAAATACCTGATTTTTTGTAATTTTCTTCTTTCCACCAATTTTTCAAGGTGTTGACGCACAATCGCCTAAAAAGTGGAATCTTTTTTTGGGACCAGCAAAAAGTCTATATAATCATCATCATCATCATCATTATCATTATTTATCTATTTGTTAGCTGAAGTATATGATTATTTGCATTTAAAAAAGTTTTATGTTTAATATAAGATATAAGTGTATTAATTTGGTGTAAATATTTGTTTTTCGTTAAGTAATCAGAACCCACACATCTGGTCACGTCTGGTAAACCCTTTAATCTTGTTGCAAAGAATATATATGGAGGAAGAGGGGATTAAAGAAGTATATAGGAGACTATAGGGGATTAAAGAAGTATAAATGGAGACTTTTGGATATAAAAACTCGACATGCAGGTAGAGTTCAGATACAAGAGGAAAATACATTGATAATAGAAAAATATATACTGGTGTATATAGATTTAGTAATCAATTTGAAACAAGAGAATACAGTATGTATAGTATGTGTGTCATAAGGGCATTCATAACCCCTACACACTATATTGTACCTATTTACTATGCCTCCCCACGGGACAGAGTTAAACATCAGGGTCGTTTTTTAACGTGGAGAAAAGGTACAAAAATAAAAATTGCCTCAGTCGTGAAGGATTTCTCCTCCACCGAAAGAGAACAAGAAAATGAAGTGCAGCATCTGAAGAACAGATGCTACACTTTGATCTTGACCAAAAGGCCAAGACACTATATTGTAATCTCTTGTTTCAAATTGACTAATAAATCTATATACACCAGTATATATTTTCTATTATCAATGTATTTTTCTATTGTGTGTGTGTGTGTATATATATATATATGTATATATATATGTATGTATATATATATGTATATATATATATATATATATATATATTAGTAATGGGACGATTCCAATATTTTGCCTAATTCCGATACAATTACTAATTCCGTGCTAAATTCCCAATTCTGATACACTTATCGATTCCGATTCTGTATAAATCTCTAATTATTTAACTATAGAGTTTTTATTTTCCCTGATTTTCGTAAAAAACCCATGTTTAATATGCAGATATTTTTCTAAATGTCAAAATACAATTGTGGAGGATGATCTATCGATTTTAGCTTTACTTGTATTTTAAAATCAATAAATATTTACTAATTTATCATTATTACCAGCAATGAAAGATTTTACTTTAAACAAAATCAAATTAAAAATAAAAAACAATTAAAAAAATCGTTTTGGCATCGAAAAGAGGCACCAATTTTTTCGATTCCTGATACTAATTCCGATACCTTCAAATTTGTCAATTTTTCCAATTCCCGATTCCAATTCCGATAAATCGTCCCAACACTAATATATATATAGCAGCCGCCAATAGCGTAATGGTTAGGAGCCTTGACTGCCGTACAAACGGTCGGGTTTCAATCCTGGCTTGAGGTAGTTGCCTGTCTAGCCGCACTGATGAGCTGTGAAACAGCGAAACAGTACTGTATGTGGATGACTATAGTGCTCCTCACCTTGAGTTGAGCATATTGAGAAGTGAAACACGAATTACCATTAGCATATAAGCAACGCTCTTTGTGTAAACAAATCGAGCGGAGGTATTTCGGACGATATCAAAACATCGTTAAACTCACTACTCGTTCAAGCAGCCGCCAATAGCGTAATGGTTAGGAGCCTTGACTGCCGTACAAACGGTCGGGTTTCAATCCTGGCTTGAGGTAGTTGCCTGTCTAGCCGCACTGATGAGCTGTGAAACAGCGAAACAGTACTGTATGTGGATGACTATAGTGCTCCTCACCTTGAGTTGAGCATATTGAGAAGTGAAACACGAATTACCATTAGCATATAAGCAACGCTCTTTGTGTAAACAAATCGAGCGGAGGTATTTCGGACGATATCAAAACATCGTTAAACTCACTACTCGTTCAAGCAGCCGCCAATAGCGTAATGGTTAGGAGCCTTGACTGCCGTACAAACGGTCGGGTTTCAATCCTGGCTTGAGGTAGTTGCCTGTCTAGCCGCACTGATGAGCTGTGAAACAGCGAAACAGTACTGTATGTGGATGACTATAGTGCTCCTCACCTTGAGTTGAGCATATTGAGAAGTGAAACACGAATTACCATTAGCATATAAGCAACGCTCTTTGTGTAAACAAATCGAGCGGAGGTATTTCGGACGATATCAAAACATCGTTAAACTCACTACTCGTTCAAGCAGCCGCCAATAGCGTAATGGTTAGGAGCCTTGACTGCCGTACAAACGGTCGGGTTTCAATCCTGGCTTGAGGTAGTTGCCTGTCTAGCCGCACTGATGAGCTGTGAAACAGCGAAACAGTACTGTATGTGGATGACTATAGTGCTCCTCACCTTGAGTTGAGCATATTGAGAAGTGAAACACGAATTACCATTAGCATATAAGCAACGCTCTTTGTGTAAACAAATCGAGCGGAGGTATTTCGGACGATATCAAAACATCGTTAAACTCACTACTCGTTCAAGCAGCCGCCAATAGCGTAATGGTTAGGAGCCTTGACTGCCGTACAAACGGTCGGGTTTCAATCCTGGCTTGAGGTAGTTGCCTGTCTAGCCGCACTGATGAGCTGTGAAACAGCGAAACAGTACTGTATGTGGATGACTATATATATATATATATATATATATATATATAAGTTTCGTGGTTAAATATTAAATTCTAAAAAAACAACATATAGAGAAATATATTCGATTTAAGAATTTATTGTTTGATAAAAGGAATATATAGAAGGGGTTATTTTAATTTCATTAATCCATGGATTTTCAACAATGGCTCATATCAGCAGAGGAAATGAAATGCAGTTAACAAAATGTTCAGCTGCGAATGGATGCTATTTTGCTTTTCAGCACAATTATTGAAAATAGTTTTTTGAATGGTTGTGGTTAAAATTTAACCACAAAACTTATATATTGCTCTATTCTTAAATATTGAGCTTTTCCTTTTTGGCTAGGATCACCTTGAAAGTATTACTTCAAGTAATATCTATCAGGATTTTTCATCTGAATTCTATCAGTGTCTTATCTCGCTTATATATATATTGCGCCATACCTTTACGTTTTATATAAAGAAATAAGTTTTTTTTACTGTAAAATCTGATTATATATATATATATATATATATATATATATATATTAGTGGCCTGGCAAGGCCACAGGGGAGACAACCGAAGCAGCAAAACTGAAACTGGCCTGCAAGACACTATATATTCAAATGTAGGCAAATTTGGGCATATTTTATTGGTTCATTTTTACCACTTGTTATAAAATTTTAACTGTAGAATAGTATTATAATCTTCAAAAAGCCTGCAAAGTTTATGTTATTTCGTCCCATAGAACCAAAGATAAGAGTATTTCAATATTCATTTCGCCTACAAGTCTAGATGGATATGTATATAGATATACCACCTTTTTGGCAATTTTATAATTTTAAAATCACAGCGACTATTGATCAGATTTTACAAATGAAGGTTCGTTGAAAAGGTAATGATCTGAATTGTGTAGTGAGCTATGTGACATTTTCCCTTTTTCCACATTAAGGAGATCATCCATCATTAAGAGCCTATTTTTTGGCACTTTTTTGCAGCCATAAAATGTTTCAATCATAGTCATTTGTTTTCCTAGTTTTGCATATGAATTACAAAATATCTGATATTTCCCCCAAACCTCTGGCCTTGATGTAGGGGAGACTAAAACTTGTTGCTATGGTTTCAAATAATCTGAAATAACGGCAAGGAGAGACTTACTTGATTTCAAATATTTCTATGTTATATCTCCTCTTTTTGGTTTTCATACATAAAGCAAATTTCACATTGTATAAGGATTATTTAATACTGGAGATATTCATAATCGTTCCCTTCATAAATATTTGGAATCACGTCTCCACTTGTTGCTATTTCAGATCATTTGAAATTATAGCAGCAAGTTTTAGTATCCCCTCCATCAATGCCAGAGGTTTTGAAAAATCCAGGTTGAAAAATATATAATATAATAGAATCATTGAATTGCAACATGTGTGTGTGTGTGTGTGTGTGTGTGTGTGTGTGTGTGTGTGTGTGTGTGTACACATACCTGACTCGATATTCATGTGAAAAAATGTAAGCCAAAGTTTATTTTTAAAAGTAAAAAGAATATTGCGATTATTCTGTAAAGTAACCAAATACAAAGAAATTTTCAAAGTATACAAATACTGGCTGCGATCTGTGGATGTCACACGTTTATATGCTCATCTCATCAGTTCCTGATGTTCCTGGACCGCATGAACTCTATCTATTTCTACAGAAAAAGGAACAATAACAAATTGAGCTGAGGGACAGACCATATGCGCATCAAAAGTCATCAACGTTCACTGGACGGCATTTCAATTTCAACTCTCATCATCCATACAATGTAATAAAGGAATTTTCAGTTAGTTCTAACGTCGAACATTAGTAGCATCAATACATATCAAAAGGAGATGAACAACGTAAGAGAAAAATAACTATCTGGGGATGATGCTTCTGCTCAAAGATATTAGATAAAACACCAAAAGACACTACCTAAAAACTGACTACACTCTATTGACTATTATCAAGGGTTTGTCTAAAAATATCAGAGGATATGCAATCCAGATGACATCATGGTAGCGTTCAGGATTCACCAAAAACATCTTGTCTAAGTTAATATATATATATAGATAAATTATTGAAAAAATTCAATATGGCGTAATTGAAAAATATAAAGCTAACTACAGTTTCTCTTCCAATTTTCGGATGTTTACCATGTCAAATCATATTTCAATTCCTTTTGACGGATTGATTGTTGCTATTTCTTCTGATTAGTTAAGGGCATAATAGATTCCTTAATTGATATAATAATTAAGTGATTGATTTTGCGCTACGAAATAGATACTGTCAAGAATTGTATAAATGAACTGATTTAAAGGAATAAATTATAAGATGGTCAACATCATTAATGTTGGAATATAAATTTTTGTCATTTATTCTATATATATATGTGTGTGTGATTTAATTGAATAATATGAATATAAATATTTTATATTAAATTCTATCTTGATAAAAGTATAATATTATAGATAAAGCATTAATATTAAACAAATTGAAATAATAAAAAATGACATTTACATAACTTATTAGTTAATGTTTATTTGAACATTTCACCAACTAATAAATAATGTAAATTTTATTTTTTTATTATTAAGCGATATAAAAAAAGATTTATTTCTTTAATCTATAGTTTTAAAAATTAGATTTTTCTCTTCAGAGGAAATTTATGAAAACTAGTAATTGATTACTTTTATTTTATGCATAAAAAAGTATGCATCAGAAGTATGTGCTTTTCTGTCACATGTTCTGGTTGATTGAGAAAATAGATGAGTTGGAAAGAGGACGTCAAACAGAGCAGACGGTTAACTAGGTCGCCTCCCCCCTCACTGGGAAGGGAGCTGACGTGTCTCAGAATGGAGACTAGAATTAACTACCCAAGCAAAGATCGTCGATCACTCCATTGCTAAATGTAATGCCTGGGTGTGAAATAAACTGTATAAAAATACACAGCATCTTGGTTTCTCTGTTGAAACGTCTTCACTTACACAGAAACCTTTTCACCAAGATTGACCAAATATCTTTCAGAGGCTGACAGCAGAAAACCAGGTATGTCATCAAATAAATGTGCTTACATAATTATGTCTGACATACACACACGCAACACACTTAGACAATCACGGAACATAAACAGACTGTAAGAGTAGCAAATGGTTCAGATACTAAAGAACCTCACTATAGACATTTAGTAACACAACACACAATCCCATGACGTATAAATGAAACCATCCATAATGTTACAGAAGTGCTAGTGTTCATAAATTTATAAACTCAGAAATTTTTCAGGAAAATTTCAAAATTTGGTAAAAAAACAATGATTTACGCACAGTATAGGGACGTTGAGTGATGACATACATGAAGTTTACTTTTATGACGAGAAAAGCTTGATTTTTTGAAACTCCATAGAATAAGAAAACATTTTGTTATATCCCTTGTTTGAGTTTTTTATTAACTTATAGATAATATAATCTTTTATTTTTATCATTTCAATATATATATATATATATATATATATATATATATATATATATATATATATTTATTTTTTTTTAATTGCAGAAATTCCCCTCGGGACCAAAGTACCATAGGTTTCCAACAGCAGATACCACATAAAAATTTATTATATCTAGACTATTAGCCACTATCTTATGTAATTTTAGAACGCCATTTTAGACACATTTAATCGTTATAATAAAATCCTACATTTCATCCTAGAACCAACATCATCACAATCACAACCACCTTTCAATGAAATAATTTGCTTTTTCCCTCTAAATATCAAGTCCTCCTACCAACCCCAGTCATCAATGGGAAGAATTCCGTACTTTTGACAGATATGGGGTCTCACCCTTCGTAACTGGATTATAAACTCATAGACATAATATAATATTTCCCTTTTATCGATTAAAAAATCATAAAGCCTCCCAAGACTAATTCCGCTCAATCTGATTGGCTGAGCTCTGATTATTCCTATATACCAGATTAATAGTATTTGCATGCTAAATGAACGCTAATGAACCATTCAAATATGGCATTGCAATACCTACTTCTGCCCTCTGAGAAAATTGCTGCATTCATTTTCTTACATTTTATGGTGTAAGTTTGCATTTCCTTTCTCTCTCTCTCTCTTCCTCACAATCTCTCTTTGTATATATTCTTCCCAACTCTCTCTCTCTCTCTTCCTCTTTCTCTCTCTCATGCTCTCTCTTTCGCTCGCTTTTTAAATTTTTTTTTTATGCCAAAGAAAAAAAAACAGTACATGGCGATATCAAAGAAAAGACAGAAAAAATTTACTTCCTGTCTTTCTCTCGCTAACTTTGTACATTTGTTTCAGTAATTAATTATATTTCTTTTTCAAAAATAGTTACGTTTTTTTATAAATTTATTTTATTTATAAATTAAAAAATTACCTGCATGTTATCGCTCAAACCCAGCACAGGTCCTGCTAGTGTATATATAACATTTTCACGAAAATCAAGACAATAAAATATAAAATGAAAACATTTTATTGTGTATTTTCTTATGCATTACAATTGTTTCATAACTGTTTTGAGGCTTAAATAGAGGGTTATATAGAAATGACGTGTTATCTCTTGTTAATTCGAGTGGACGAATTATAGAAAAAGCTAGAAAGAAAATTAAACTTTTTTAATGAATTTTAGTCACAAATAACACAAGACTGCAATTGTAAAATAAGGAATTTTTTAGATAAACATTTAAATCTCAACAACAATACTTATGAACCATATCACAAACCGAACCAAACACTATTCTATATAGATTATAAATCTAATCAACCTAAGTGTATGAAAGGAGCTATTATCTCCAGTATATCAAAAAGATTATCCGAATTATCACAAAATGAGAATATATTCGATAAAAATAAGAATTATAATGACGCTTTAACTAGATCTAGATATCAAGAAAAATCAAATACATAAAGGAGGTGAATAATAAAATTAGCCATGGTACTGGGTTTTCTAGTCAGTCTATCAGATTCTTTGTTATTCGAAAACCCATTCTAATAGCCAATGGACGTGCATTTATGAGGCAAGTGTACACATGGCTTCTAATTCACCTGTTTTTTGTTCCTTTCGACGGGGCTCCGATTTCTCTTTTCTTTCTGTTGTGAAATTATCTTCATTTTCAACTGAATGTTTTCCACTTGCATCTTATTTATAATAGTATATTTGTTTATGTATCTGTTTATTTATTAATTAGAATTATGAATATAATTTTTATTACTGTGTTTACTATTACTTATTTACGTTTTTTATATATGTTATTACCCTAATGGCAAAGTTTATTTTATGTATACATACGTTTGCTATTTCACTCCTGAAGTTTAATGAATTTAGGAGGTCCTTTAAAGTTTAGGATAGCTAATTTCTTATTCAAACATAGTCTACACGAGTTATTTGAGTTTCTACATGTGCTAGTCTTTCGTACTATTTTCAACTCTACTAAACAAATACACTAAGATGAAAGAAAATATAATTGGAAACCATCCAATTTAAAATGAAGTCACTACTCAAAACAAAGAAAAAAACTGAATCCATAACAATTCCCAAGTAAGAAAAGTGTCAACTGAAGATTTTTTTTTTATTTAGAATAGATTGTAAAAAAAAAACAGGAATGTAATAATTATTGATAATGATAAAAATCCAAAAAAACAGCCAATTTAATTTGACTAATTTCAATAATTTTGTAAATATTTTATAAATAGTAAGCTAATTTAATGAACAAAAATATGAAATAATTATTAAAATAAATTCCATAAAAAACATATTTGAACCTTATGGTGTTTTTATTTGGATTTCTTTAACTATCGGTTTTTTCAAATCAAAAGTAAGTAAATCTCTATGAACAAATACAGAGGTACGTTCCCTTTTTTTCAGATGGTATTCGTATGAAAATGATACCAACTCAGTCAATTTATTTTCTGGAAAGAAAATAAATTGAATTATCCGTTATTCTTGTAAAGAACATGCTGCAACAATGCAGTAAAAGAAATGGCAAGACAGAAATAAATATTGGTTTTGTAAGTAGAAAGCTATTGATGACAAAGTAATCATTCAGAGATTAACTTGACTTTATATATTAGATTTTATGGCGATTATTCCTTATTTATCCACACCTTTTTTTCACCTTTTTTATGGACCATTTTTTTTTCTTTTTGCTAGAAAATTCCCGGTTTTTTACATTTTTCTTCAAATATTTTAGATTTTAGAAGAAGGGATCAGTTACTGATATAAATTTAGCATAATCTGATCATTCATTTTATAACCATCACCAAATATATTCATCAATTAATTCAGAAAAATATATTAAAGAACATTATAATACATTCATCAATTAATTCAAACAAAGTTTATTAAAGAAAATTGACCTTCATCGTTAACCATTACACTACAATTGCATCCGATGTCATCTTTCCTTCAACTCAAACAATGCTGGGTAACCCTGCTATAAAAATTGAAAAATCTTACTATTTTTAGATCCTATACTAATCACCATGTTTCACAAGCTTGATGTTTTTCCTCATCTTTTAAAAGTTGCTCATTCTTTTATGTTTGATGAAACCAGTTGGTAAGGATCGAAATGACCTTATGACCTTTTACAACCATAAATCTCAAATAAAATCGCTGATGATTACCAAAAACCAAAAAGTCATTTCCAATCATCTACGACTGACATATTCGACAGCATTATATCTGATTTGGCTAGTTTCATTTTTTCTGAAGAAATAGAATCTGAGAGTGAGTGAACCTTATTTTCTATATCCCTAGGAGTTAATTCCTACATGTGCCATTAAAGGTCACACTCAACGTTTGCATTTTTTCATATTTTTAGAATCTCCGTAAAAATAAAGCAAAACGCATAGTTTAGAAACATCACTTTCATAATATGCCATTGTCTTTATTATTATGATACATCATAGCTACATCACTGCTACAATGTATCATTGTCATTGTCTTTATCGCTATATGTCATTGTTACATAACTATTACAATATATCATTGTCTTTATGTCATTGTTATATCATTGCTAGAATATGTCACTGCCATAATACGCCATAGTTATAATACATCGCTATTACATTGTCGTTATGAGTCATTTTTGTTATAATATGCCATGATTAGATCATATGTCACTGTTGTGCCCACTCATGAGTGTAGTTCTTTAGTAATGAATTAAACAATTGCCACCTATCATAAGGCATAGTTCTTTGTAAAATAATTGTGCACTCTTGACAGTTGCTAATGCAAATGTAAACTAATATACAACATCATTATTTACTTTACTTCTGTGCCTCATCTAGTCACACTGAAAATATGTGATACTATAATACTTAGTCCACTGTACCCTATCATAAGAAAGGCTCACACAAATTTTCTGCCAGATCGGACCAACATTTCCAAGAAAAGTTTAAGTGTAAATGTGATATTGTTGTGATTAATTCTTTTAGTATATATATATATACATACATATATATATATATATATATATATATATATATATATAGAGAGAGAGAGAGAGAGAGAGAGAGAGAGAGACAGACAGAGAGGGAGAGAGAGAGAGATTTACAAAAATTTTGTTTCGGCTAGATATACAAAGAATAATAAAAAATATTAATTTAGATTATTATGGAGTCTGTCTTTGAAGCATCTGTTGCACAGTAGTGATCCTGTTTTCTGACTAAATTACCACTAAAATGTTGATGGCGTTCGTTTAGTTGTGCTGATAAAGACACTTAATAAAATTTATCTCAGAAACGGTTGTACATTAAAACTTTATTGGCATCAAATTTGTTGTAATTTGTGTCTAATGATTAATATAATATTCTTTTTCAAGTATTGTAAAATAATTATTTTACATGAAATCATAGCGTGCTAGAATAATGCTCAATGTTGGGGATTAAGCATTATTATAGAAAAGAATATAACATTAAAACAAAAGTAAAATTATACAAATTTACAAGTTTATTTTTTCTTTCTGATGATAAGATTTATTTTTGATAATTCATTGCTTAAAAGAACTTTTTCTCAAAGTATTCTTTGTTGTAATATTTGCTTTTAATAAATTTCTATAAACTATGGAACTTCACATTTAAACTGAAATTTTGATATACGTTCACATGACAACTTGTATAATAATTTAAAATTAAAGTCTATATAAATATTAGTATACGAATGTATTGAGACGGACGTATTTATAAGACAATCCCAATCCGATAAAGAAGCTCAGTATATGAGATAGAGCTATAGTATAAATGTAAATTTGGAATGTAAAATGTAGTTGTCTGATCAGCTAAAAAAGAACACTAATATGTGTATAGGGACATCGAAAGTGCTCATTTCAAATCTGTACTTAGTTTAACTGTTTAATCAATATATATATATATATATATATATATATATATATATATATATATATATATATATATATATACACACAGGGTGAACAGAAAGTCCTTGGACCAATTCAAAAGTGGTTTATTAATAGAAAATTATAAAAATATAAATTAAACATGAATAAAAATTATAAGTTAGGAAACCAAGAATAAATTTAAATTATTTATTTTCAATGTGATGTCCCTTCCTTTCGATTAGACGTTCAATTCTCTGTCTGAAGTTACCAACCGAGGCACGCAGCGTTTCCTTAGGTATTTTAGCCCATTCACTCAGAAGAGATGTCTTCAAAGCATCAACACTTGGATGAGCAACAGAACAGACCTTTGCCTCCAACAAAGACCACACCGAAAAATCCATGGGATTCAAATCAGCCGATGCAGGAGGCCACATCTCCTTACTCCAGAATCTTGGAAAATGACGTTGGCACCAGTCCTGAGTTTTTCTGGAGGTGTGGGATGGTGTTCCATCTTGTTGGAAGGTGAAAGGCTGATCTTCGAAGTGTTTCTACATCTCTTCAAATGCTGGAACCAAAATATCGTTAATGTAGCGATCTGTGTTGATCTTAACCCCCCTGCTCCACGAAAATCAGAGGCGAATTCCAAGATTTGGAGACTGCAGCCCACACCATGAGGGAAGACGGCTTTTTTCGGAGGAAAACTATTCTCACGGAGTCATCAATGTCTGCTGAAGATTTTGCGTAAACTCTGTCGTTCTGATTGTTAACAGTCGCTTCAATTGTGAAGAGTTTTTCATCAGAAAAAACGATCTCTCGCTCTGCCGTGCCAGCCTTCAGTTCTCCAAGAAGAAGCTTTTCTCTTTCAAGTCTCTTGTGCTTTTTGGGCAGGTGTGAGGTACTGTCTCTTTCTCATCTTGTAGGGGGACAACTGGAGATCGTTTTTTACGATGGCTCTCATCGAGGTCACGCTCACATTCATGTCTTTAGCCATTTGTCTTGCAGATCTCTTCGGGTTCCTCCTTACCCTCTCTCGGACAGCTTTAATCACTTTCTTTGTTCGAGCAGTGCGAGATCTTCCACTCCTAGGACGGTCTTTAGATGTACCAAGTTCCTTAAATCTGTTCACAACATGGTACACGGTGGATTTAGCCACTTTCAAGAGCTTAATAATCTCTGAGTTTGTCCTTCCCGCGCAATGAAGCTGAATTATGACCTCTCATTTGCTCATTTTTCTGAAAGTTTAAACAAAATTATTTTGATATTTTTGTTGAAAATAATTAGATCAATAGTTAGACTAAATACTTACTTTATTCGAAAAGAGAAAAAGTGATTTTAACAATATTTAATTTTAAAACTAAAAATGGTCCAAGGACTTTCTGTTCACCCTGTAATGCGATCATGAAAGGAAGACGGAAATTCATGATTAAAACGTTTAAATAAAGTCAAGAAATAGTGAACGAGCACGACTCAAGATTGTGCTAAAGTTTACAATCTTGAGTCGTGCTCGCTCACGATTTCATTTAAAGATCTTGAAGACTGTTCACGTTCGGTTGAGAAGGCCTTCCCCCTGCAAGCAGAAGGAGTGCCTCTTAGGTTTTAGCGTGATTAGTCTCTAGGACCTTCGAGTAATATAACGTTGCTGTATTTCAATCGCTTTCCCTCATCCCCCCCCCATACATAACGTAACGCAACGATATTTTTATCTGTACATAATTTTGATTCCCATTCGTGTTTTTTTTCTCTCTCAAATCCCTCAATACAGCTTTGATAAAGCGAGGGCGAAACCGGTCAGCTGACTCTCCCATGTTTTTCCTCCTTTTATTCTCTTTCCCCGTTAACTTTATTTTAAACGTTGACTTTATTTTAACATTTTAATCATGGATTTTCGTCTTCCTTTCAAGATTGCATTATATAAATTTTGTATCCCTCAAAGAATCATGATATACGTGTGTGTGTGTGTGTGTGTGTGTGTGTGTGTGTGTGTGTGTGGAGAGAGAGAGAAAGAGAAAGGAAATGAGAGAGAGCAAGTGAAGAATAGAAAAAGCCTCATATGCTTAAAAGGATTCTCATTCAACAATGCGTATGACATTCCATGTATGTCTTTATAAGTACGGATGTACAAATTTGCAGCAATTATTCAGACGTAGGAAATTTAATAGAAGCGCCTCTCTAATAAAAACTGATTTTTCAATATTAAATGAATATTTCATATCCAATAATGTCATTTGAATAAAGTATCTTATCTACGAAATATGTGTTGTGGGCGAAAATCAAATAACATTTGATCCATGAGAAAATATATTCAGAAGATTGCGTAGAAATCTCTGCATTTGAATTTATTTTGATACAAAAGCTACAAACATTTTTATATTGATACAAAAGCTACAAACATTTTTATATTGATACAAAAGCTACAAACATTTTTATATTGATGCAAAAGCTACAAACATTTTTATATCGATACAAAAGCTACAAACATTTTTATTTTGATACAAAAGCTACAAACATTTTTCTATTGATGCAAAAGCTACAAACATTTTTCTATTGATGCAAAAGCTACAAACATTTTTCTATTGATACAAAAGCTACAAACATTTTTCTATTGATACAAAAGCTACAAATATTTTTCTATTGATACAAAAGCTACAAACATTTTTCTATTGATACTAAAGCTACAAACATTTTTATATTGATACAAAAGCTACAAACATTTTTATATTGATACAAAAGCTACAAGCATTTTTATATTGATACAAAAGCTACAAACATTTTTATTTTGATACAAAAGCTACAAACATTTTTCTATTGATACTAAAGCTACAAACATTTTTATATTGATACAAAAGCTACAAACATTTTTATATTGATACAAAAGCTACAAGCATTTTTATATTGATACAAAACCTACAAACATTTTTCTATGAAGAAACATTCCATGTTTTTTGGTTGATTTAATTAATCTAACTCGATGTGGTAGATGATATATCAATGTGTATATAAGCACACTAGAAGTGATAGGATTCGAATTCAATATAGTAAATTCCGTAATCTGAAACAGTATCCACTCGTATATGTACGCCCCACCCTCCGCAACTGCATCCAATCCTTGGGAATAAAAAAAACAAGTGCTTGTAGGTGCATATACGCAGGTGAAATATGGCAGTTCAAAATAAATTTACAGAAAAATTCTTTGATAGACTTACATATCAGGCAAAATTATGTATTTACACCAAAAATTCACCAAAATTACTGAGTAGAATTATAATTGATAATATAAATCAATTTTATCACATATTTCTGGTTCTCCATTCATGCGAACGTATTTAACGATTTATCTCCCTTGTTATTTCGTTTAAACATATACAGAATTCACTCTTAAACTAACTGATTATTATGATTTTGGAATACAGTTTTTAGGCGTAAAGGGTCGTAATACAGACTATATTTAATATAATTTAGCTTTACGTAAAGGGAGTAAAATTCTTTTTGAAAATTCAGATACCTTCGATTTTTGTGAAATTTTAACAATAGGTATTAGTCATCAATTGATAAATACTAGCAGGCCGCACGGCGTTGCCTGGTCGTAAATTATGCATAAATATTATATTTATATTTTAATTAATACAGAAACTAGGACATGTGCCTGTGAGTATTACGTTTTTTTCTAAACAGTTCACTTCTTGTAAGCAAAACCTAAAATCAGTGAATAAAGTATGATAATCATTAGACCAGGTTGACACGATCTTTAAGAAGTGTTTTCAGCCTACTTATTCTTAACATAAAACGCTGTCATGTTTCACGACTGTGCATGCTCATTTGTAAAGATATAAAAATCCTATGAATCTTAAATACCAGTTTTCCAATTTTTCCCCCTTAGCAGCACTTTTCCCGGATAAAAACTGACTAAATAGTTTCCACATGTCTGAATACCCTATATACCAAATTTCAAGTCTGAAGATAAAATTTCGTTGAGTATATAGGTTGAGGAGCGTCCTCACATACACACAGATCCTTGCTTTTATAGATACATAGATTAGTCATCAATAATTAAATATTAGACATCAATTAATAAATATTCCTTAAATTTCAGTTTATTTGGAAGATTTTAAACAGATTTAGGAGGCATAATATGGAGATAACATTCTATTAGAGAATTCAATTATATAAAATTTGATCAATAGCAATTTGACACCAATTAAGCAAGGTCCCAATTTCAATTTAAGATTTCTAAATCTTACGTCTCAAATTTGAGACATTTTCTAGAATAAAAATCATGTGATGAGTTTTAATTAAAATTTGAATTCTCTCAAAGAATATAACACTTTCATTTCCTAGGATTACATATTTTTGTCAAGTCAGTTTACATAGCACAAAAAGTAGAAAATCTGGGAATTTGTTTTTTTTAGAAGAGAAGGTCAAATGTCATAATGCAAATGCATTCATATTTTAAATTATTCACACTTTTCATTTTCGATAATTAATCCTAATTAAATCATAATAGCAATCCACACTGATTAAAGAATGGCAGTGCAAAAACGACCCCTCCCCAAATGGTAGCAATTTTAGTTTATTCTTTTTGGAAGAAATAGCCAATCAAAAATACCATTAAAAATAATTAATTGGTTAATGGCTGTTATACAGACTGCCTACTCAGTTTTAAGACAAAACAACCTTTATTTTAAAAGAACGATTTGAATCTCTGATCGGTGGAAATCACATTAAAAGTAAATTAACACAAAACGCTCACAGTTCACATTAACCTTAGCTAATGTTACCTGAGAATGAATGCCGGGCTCCCACTAATTCGGTTATTCTAAAGATGCAGCGGAATGACATGGTTATGGTTCCGTAGAGTTGTCGTGTGTGTGTCTTTACAACAGAGTTAGTTCTACTATTGAAGCCGAAGGTGCCCAGAATGGAATCAGCTCTGCACTGCAAATGCTAAAGGTGATATCGACGTTAAATGAAGTTCTGGTTGGATAAATATATGTACACATATCTCACCTCAGAAAGTGTTAAGCACATTTTGTGTCTATATCATACTAATTTAAGTACCTGTCTCTGCTGGGTTTCTCAAAGAAGAAACACTCCTTTCCCCCCTATATATATATATATATATATATATATATATATATATATATATATATATATATATATATAGGAGGGAAAGGAGTGATATATATATATCGATGACCCCGTTCAGTCTCAAGAGACAATGGACACCCTGTAAAGGTAGCTACATATGGAATTGTGAGACAAGGGTTGTGCAATCTTCAACCACACCTCTCCTGAATCGTCACTGCTTGGGACCAGTCACAAGGAGATGCCCAAAACTGACTGGAAACAATGCCAAGATAAGCGGAGAATACATACAACACCTGGAATTCCGAAATAGTTATACATTCTAGTACTGACCAGCAGGGACGTGCAAAGAACTTTTTCAGGCGGATGGTCAAGTGAAAAAATCCTATTATACGTTCCTCTACAAATAGCACTTTTAAAACGGGAGTAAAATAAGCAGGTGCTTGGGTACTCCTAGCATCCCCCTCTGCACGTCCTTGTGAACCAGGCTCAACATTGCTTAAATTCAGTGACTGATGGGAATTTGTGTCTCAACGTGATTATCTGATATATATGTGTGTGTGTGTGTGTGTGTGTGTGTGTGTGTGATTTCATTCCCTATGAACTTGGAAAAAACAGGACCGATTTTTTTTAATTTCAAATTGCGAAGGTACTTGATGTGTATGGGAGTGTTCTTGTGCAGGTTTTGCATCAGAATACATATGATAAGTATCGAAAATCAATAATTGAAAAAAATCTGATTAATGAAGTCCGATTTTGACAAACGTTAACACTTTTATGCAACCTAACATCACATTTTAGATTAAGTTTTCATGGTAATTAGAATGAAAAACTATAGTATATATATATATATATATATATATATATATATATTTATATACTTATACACACAAACATATATATATATACACTTATACATATACACTTATACACACACATACACATATACACTTATACACACACATATACACTTATACACACACACACATATATATATACTTATACACACATATATATATACTTATACACACACACACACACATATATACTTATACACACACATACACATTATATACACACACATACACATTATATATATATATATATATATTAAAATAAGGGAGTAGTCACCAACAATGTGTATTTTTTAATGTAATAATGTTTTTTAAGTCATTGAAATCGTTTATGCGCGTTTCAGACGGTCTGTGATGCGTCCTCGTCAGAAATTATTTTCAAATGTGTAAAAATGGCGTAGAGTAAAAAAAAAAGTGGTTAGTTTGAAGTTTTTCCAAGGGTTGGAGGCTTGTAAGTGTTTATTATACATTCGTATGCTGAATTTTTATTGCTTTATTATTTGGTTTGTCCAGGGAGGCGTTGACCTCGCTGTAGTCTCTATCTCTTTCTGTTAATGTTTTTTTCTTTTCCTTTAGAGTGGGGTAGGGTGTGTGTGTGTGTGTGTGTGTGTGTGTGTGTGTGTGTGTGTGTGTGTGTGTGTGTGTGTGTTTGCTTTTATTGGTTTGGGAATGTGTATATTGTTTTATAGTATTTTGAGGTTATTTGCTTCCTTAGGAAGGCGGCTGTGGTCCTAGGTCGTTACTAATGCATATGTGTGGGGAGGGGGGGGACTGGCTCTTCTGAAGTAAGGGTAGGGGTGCTTTCATTCTATTTTGATATTTAGTTTTTGGATTCTTGGATTTTAGTATTGTGATTTTTCGTTTTAGTCTTATATTATGTTTGTTTAGAAAGAGGGGTGTATTTAAAATAGGGGATTTTTTAATGTTTCTATTTATTTGTCTCCCCATGTGGGTATGGCCAGACCCAGGATCGGTTCTCCGTGTGTTGGGAAGATTTCCTTTCCCAGAGAGGGAGCATTAGAGGGGTTGTAGGTATGGGAGAGGGATGATAGTCGTTTCAGTCATGAAGGGGTTCTCCTCCCCTGACTGAGGAGGGAGCGAGGTGTTGGAACAGATATTATACTATGGTTCGAGGTGTCTCCTAGTGTTGTTGGTTTCGAGGTTAAGTAGGGTTGGTATTGTTCAGTGTGTTGTATTAGAGATAGGGGTGTTATGTCTGTGTGTGGTTGTATGCGCGCACGTGTGTGTGTTTTAATGTGTCGGTTCTGATTTATGTGTGGGTGTGTATATGTGTATGCGTGTGCATGCGAGTGTACCTTGCATTTCATGTTTTTGTGTGATGATATTAGGTTCTGTTCAGTTCAGGAGTGAATCTGGTGATGAAGTTTTTTTCCTGTGTAAGTAAATAAAAATAATTGTCTGTTTGGAAGATTGGCATTATTTTGAAGCTGTTTCCACTGCATGTGTGTATGTGTTTTGAAACATAGAGGTGTCTGTTATCTGCAATTTTGATGTTGCTCTTATGTAAGGCCACTCTATTGCTGAAATTTTTGGTGGCGCCTATGTAGGATTTGTTGCATGTTGTGCATCTTAGTGCATATACTACATTTCTGGAGGTGCAATTTAGATCCTTTTTTATTTTGAATGTTTGTGCTGGGTTTTTGAATGTGTATGTGTTACCTTCTATTATTATGTCACATACTCCACATCGCGGTTTGTTGCATTTTTTAACTCCTTTTGTAGTATGTGGGACGAGTTTTGAGGAAGTTAGGATGTGTTTTAATTTTTTGAGTTGGCGTTTGCTTTTTATTATTTTTGTTGTTTTAAGTATATTGTTTAGTTTGTCGTTCTGATTGAGGAGGATAAGGTTTTTTGTTATCTGTGTGAATAGTTCTGGGTTGTTTGTGTTGTGTGTAGAGACGTATGCTAGAATTTGTGCTTTGTTGTGTTCTTTTGGGGGTTTTAGTTGGTCTATTGGAATTTTTTCAGCCAGTTCAATACCTTTCTGTATTAGTGGTAGTGGGTATCCTCTTTTCCGCAGTGTTATTTGTAGTTCATTCAGTCTAGTTGAACGGAGGTGTCTGTCTGTTACTATGGTGCAGACTCTACGTGCTAGGGAGTAGGGTATTGATTTTAGACAGTTTTTAGGATGGTGGCTTTTGAAGTGGAGGTATTGTTGAGTGTCTGTGGGTTTGTGGTTGATGTCTATGATTATGTTGTTGTTTTTTATTGTGACTAGGATGTCTAGGAAAGGTAGTTCTGTGGAGCTTTGTTCTAGTGTGAAGTTTATTTTTTATTCACAATCATTTTTTAGGAATCCCTCACAAAATGACAACACCAGACTAGACAACAAAAAACCCAAAGTCATCAACCTATCTACAGAGATGCTTACAAAGGACGAAATTGATATACTAAAACTAGGCCCCAAATTCTGCCCAACTCCCAGAAGTAACATAGCAGAGTTAAAGAAAGACCTCAAAGAATTTGAACGAAAATTTAGACTCATAGATATACTTAACGACAGTGATAACACAACAGACGACTCTCTAGTGAAGAACAAATCAACATACTTCCCCAACAAACATAACAACACAAAAGAACTAAATACCTTCTTTGAAACACTCTGGAGCCTCAACCCCCAACAAAAAGAAAACCCCACCAGTAATCTAACATGAAAACAAAATCAAGCACTTAAAAAAATCCAACACAATAACAACTTAGTTATAAAGGAAGCAGACAAAGGTAGTGCAGTAGTTATAATGAATAAGAACTTCTATAAAACAAAAATTTCAGAATCACTAGGGAACGAAAATTATTACAAACCAATTAGCTCTAACATAGACGACACAACCATATCTAAAATAACAAAACTCTGCACAACATACAATAGTACATTAACTAAAAAAGAAAAAGACTTCCTTACAAACTTCACAACAAAAACAAACATCTTCTATGGGCTACCCAAAATACACAAATCTAACCAGGTAAGACATGCCATCAACATACAAAAGTCGGAATACATAAGCACCCCAAACCCCAACGACCTCACATTCAGACCCATAGTAGCAGGACCATCATGCCCAACAAGCAGACTTAGCAACCTAATAGATATACTATTACAGCCCTTCACCAATCTAGTCAGAAGTTTTGTAAGAGATAACACACGCTTCCTTAGCTCCTTACAACAAACAGTAGACGATGGGACTATACTAGCCATATTCGATGTTAGCAGCCTATATAGCAATATCCCACACAATCTAGGAAAAGAAGCTATCGCATATTGGATTGACAAACATACACAGACTTTACACCCCAGATTCAATAAACAATTCGTGATTGATAGCATCGATATAATCCTCAATAACAACTCCTTCCAATTCAATAAAGACAACTACATCCAAATACTAGGCACAGCAATGGGTACCAAAATGGCACCAACATATGCCACCCTTACACTCGCCTTCCTAGAAGAGACCCTTCATGAAAGGATAGAGCAAAAGTACGGGCACAATATAAAAACACTCTTCATAAAATCTTGGAAAAGATACCTAGACGACTGCTTTATCCTCTGGAGAACCTCATGGGGGGATATCAAATAACTCTACACTTTGCTACAAAATCTACACGCAAAAATAAACTTCACATTAGAACAAAGCCCCACAGAACTACCTTTCCTAGACATCCTAGTAACAATAAAAAACAACAACATAATCACAGACATCTACCACAAACCCACAGACACTCAACAATACCTCCACTTCAAAAGCCACCATCCTAAAAACTGTCTAAAATCAATACCCTACTCCCTAGCACGTAGAGTCTGCACCATAGTAACAGACAGACACCTCCGTTCAACTAGACTGGATGAACTACAAATAACACTGCGGAAAAGAGGATACCCACTAATACGGAAAGGTATTGAACTGGCTGAAAAAATTCCAATAGACCAACTAAAAACCCCAAAAGAACACAACAAAGCACAAATTCTAGCATACGTCTCTACACACAACACAAACAACCCAGAACTATTCACACAGATAACAAAAAACCTTATCCTCTTCAATCAGAATGACAAACTAAACAACATACTTAAAACAACAAAAATAATAAAAAGCAAACGCAAACCCAAAAACTTAAAACACATCCTAACTTCCTAAAAACTTGTCCCATATACTACAAAAGGAGTTACAAAATGCAACAAACCGTGATGTGGAGTATGTGACATAATAATAGAAGGTAACACATACACATTCAAAAACCCAGCACAAACATTCAAAATAAAAAAGGATCTAAATTGCACCTCCAGAAATGTAGTATATGCACTAAGATGCACAACATGCAACAAATCCTACAGAGGCGCCACCAAAAATTTCAGCAATAGAGTGGCCTTACATAAGAGCAACATCAAAATTGCAGATAACAGACACCTCTATGTTTCAAAACACATACACACATGCAGTGGAAACAGCTTCAAAATAATGCCAATCTTCCAAACAGACAATTATTTTTATTTACTTACACAGGAAAAAAACTTCATCACCAGATTCACTCCTGAACTGAACAGAACCTAATATCATCACACAAAAACATGAAATGCAAGGTACACTTGCATGCATACACATACACACACCCACACATAAATCAGAACCGACACATTAAAACACACACACGTGCGCGCATACAACCACACACAGACATAACACCCCTATCTCTAATACTACACACTGAACAATACCAACCCTACTTAACCTCGAAACCAACAACACTAGGAGACACCTAGAACCATAGTATAATATCTGTTCCAACACCTCGCTCCCTCCTCAGTCAGGGGAGGAGAACCCCTTCATGACTGAAACGACTATCATCCCTTCTATCATCCCTCTCCCATACCTACAACCCCTCCAATGCCCCCTCTCTGGGGAAGAAAATCTTCCCCACACTAGGAACCGATCCTGGGTCTGGCCATACCCACATGGGGAGACAAATAAATAGAAACATTAAAAAATCCCCTATTTTTAATACACCCCTCTTTCTAAACAAACATAATATAAGACTAAAACGAAAAATCACAATATTAAAATCCAAGAATCCAAAAACTAAATATCAAAATAGAATGATAGCACTCCTACCCTTACTTCAGAAGAGCCAGTCCCCCCCTCCCCACACATA
>NC_136504.1:81573656-81576156 GCF_053919585.1 Euprymna scolopes
TTGAACAACCTCAATATTTTGCCATTCAAATAAAGTTTGTCCACATCTGAGTTCTCATCCATCTCAATTATCTTACACCTTTTATGCACAAACTGCATTTTCTCTCCCCCTTTATCAGTAATTCCACTACACGTCTCGATCTGAAGACATTTGAAATAATTGAAATGGCCAAGCTACAAACACAAAAGGATTCATTACTGTAGGGGAGCAATAAAATAAATAGTTACAAGTTGGATAACTGGCTTGTAATGTATATGAGGAATGGCTCAGTTGTACTCATACTACTCTCTAATGCTTGCATAATTATCATTGATATGTTACTCAAGACAGTTCATTGCTAATCTAAATAGTCAAAAATATGGTGTAAGTATTTTCTCTATAACAGTTAGAAATATCAGACACAATAAACACAGTTAAATTTAAACGTTGTGGGAGAGATTGGTATCATTCATTTGGCATCAGTGGCAATATAGTGGACATACCAGTTGAGATCCTGACAATCAGTCCAATAAAAATATTTCCATGACCTTTTTACTGTCAGGTTAAGACGTTCATTCTGGGTAATCCTAAGAATTGGACTCTCCCAAGACTTACCTCTTTGGGGTGGAGTAAATTTATTGCCTACTGCTTGAGACACATTAACAAGGTAATGCTGACTGGGCTGTCCAAGCAATTTTTAATAGGTCACAGTGTCCTTTTTTTAGAGGTACTGGCTTGATACTCCCTACCTTCCTACTTTCTGTCACATCTTCCTGTAGTTGGAAGGAAGTAAATACCACTATTGGTGGCAGTTATGCCCCCAGAATCATAATAACTGCATCTGTAACAGAATTTTGTTAATACATGTTTTTTTAACTATACTACTTTGTTTGCCATGATTATTAGCAGATTGGCCACAAGGCTTTTCGAACATGAATTTGTTTAATGTGAATCTATATGCATAATTTGAAAAATAATTAACCATTAATCTATATGCATAATTTTAAAATAATAATCACCCATCACTACCTATGCATGATTTGGAAGTAATAATTAATTACATGAATTTGAAAAATAATTAACCATTAATATATATGCATAATTTTAAAATAATAATCACCCATAAAAATATATGTATAGTTTGTAAAAAAATAATTTGTTTTTAATAGATGTCCATAATTTTGAAATAAAAGTAAGCTATTAGTACATGCATAATTTGTTAATAATAATTAGCCGTTTATATATATGCATAATTTTTCAATAATAATTAAGCATTAATATATATGTTTGATTTTAAACTAATAATTGACTATTATATATCTGCATAATTTTGAAATCATAATTAACCATTAATATATATGCATAATTGTGAAATAATAACTCATATATATATATATATATATATATATATAATTTGGAAATCATAATTAGTTATTAATATATATGCATAATTTTGCAATAATACATAATTAGTAATTAGTATATATGTATAACTTTGAAATAATAGTGTATTAAATAGGTTATATGCATAAGCTTGAAATTTAAGAGCAAATATTACTATGCTTACATACTGTTAAAGTAAAAAAATTCAACTATTTTAAATTTTAATGCATATTTTTGGCTATTTAGATTAACAAGTTTAATCTGATACATAGAATGAATTCAAACAGTGTGAATAGTTTCTAAATCATATATCAAACCGTTTAATAAATATTCTTGAATCTACATCCCATGGACATTCACGCGATGCAAAACATTTTATATGAGGTGCATTTTTCATGTCTGGAGAAAGCATTAAATTCAGACTGATTTAAATAAATGCATTGTGTAAATATAATACCGTTCATAGTTTCTAATTTTAAGTGGTGCCTTCTCAAAGACTTATTTTAGACATGTTTCCTTCTTCATGACTTCTTCGAAATAACTTATTTTCAACAGATTCCTGGGAGATTTGAAAAATAAAGTAGACATTAGACAATGCCTCTATTCTGTTATAAGCTGACAATAGAAATGACTATAAAAATAATGATCTTGTTATTTATGAAAATGTGTTGAAATTTTCCAAACTGGATTTAAAGAAAGATTTCCTTTATCAAGTGCTTTACTATGGACAACAGTATACACACGCACAGACATACATATGTATATATATATATATATATATATATATATATATATAAGCTATACCTACTCAGCATTGCCTGTTAGGGTTTACTAGAAATTTGCTGTTTTGCTTTTCCTTTTATAAACAACACTATTTTTTATTCAAAATTTTTGTTTCAATCAAGGGGATGTAACACAGTATGGAAGAATACTGAATTATTTCCCGTTATGAGATGACGGCCATTTGCAAAATGATTCTGACCTGGACAAAGTATTTTCTGGAAGGAATAAATCGAATTATATGTTATTTTTTTAAACAACATGCTGCAATGATCTCCCCAAGTAAAAAACAAACAAACAAAAAAAAACAAAAACAAAAAAGAAAATGATTAATCAGAATTAAATATTGATTTTCTGG
>NC_136504.1:81583656-81608656 GCF_053919585.1 Euprymna scolopes
TGTTCTGGAGGGGAAATGAGATCCCGGAGGTGCCAGAAAAATTGAGTAGGCGAGAACTCTTCTCAATATGCGGAAGACTGGTGGGCCATTACCCTATTGCAGGATGGCTACGGACTGCATGTAGTTATATCAAAAGGCTAGCTAGTGGAGCGAAGTGGGAGGCTGGAGTTGATAAAGAGACTGTGGACATTATGAGAGAGATTATTGAAGAGGTGAAGAGGGAGGATCCAGTGAGAGGTGTTTGGTATGTACCCAACAGTGCAGAAGGTGTTGTGTGGTGTGATGCAAGCTGCATAGCAGTGGGGGCCACCTTGGAGATAGTTGGTGTTACTGCAGAAGATGCTGCTTGGTTGTGGAAGGACGACGTGGCTCACATAAATGTGGCGGAACTGGATGCGGTTATGAAGGGCATCAACTTAGCCTTGAAATGGGGCTACAGAATGTTGAGGTGAGGACCGACTCAGCCACTGTGTTCTCTTGGATCCAGTCCGAAGCTACAGGAGAAAGGAGGGTGAAGATGAAAGGCGCTGCCAAGATGCTAGTAAAGCGTCGATTGATGATGTTAAGGGAGCTGATTAGGGAATTTGATCTTCAACTTAGGGTCACTATCGTTCCTTCAGCAAAGAACAGAGCAGATGTGATGACGAGGGTGCGGAAGACTTGGCTAAAGGCACCGAATGAGGCGGCTGTTGCAATATGTTGTTTGAATGAAGACACTTTGAAGGATTTGCATGACATGCACCATTTTGGAGTGGATAGAACCTTGTTCTTGGCCAGGAAGGTGGACCCCAGAATCACAAAGGAGGCAGTTAGGACAGTGGTTGAGAGATGCAGCCGGTGTCAATCAATCGACCCTGCGCCGAGTAGACACAAAGCTGATGAGGTTCAGGTGGCAGAGAACTGGAGCAGGTTGGCGATAGACGTAACACACTATCAACAGAGGCCGTATCTGTCAATGGTCGACTGTGGACCAGGAAGAGTAGCCATTTGGAGGGAGATCAAGGCGGAAAATGCAGGTGAAATTGCAAAGGTCTTGGAAGAGGTGTTTTTGGAGAGGGTCCAGTGACGGAAGTGCTAATGCCTTTCGCTCAGCTGCCATGGAGAATGTGTTGGATAAGTGGGGAGTGCAGCGCTATTTCAGGGCTGCATATAGACCAGGCGGAAACGGAATTGTGGAGCGGCATCACAGGACCATTAAGGCTATAGCTAAAAGGGGCCAGATTTCGCTGCCAGAAGCTGTCTTCTGGTATAATATGGCTCCAAAGTCAGGGCAAAAAGTAAAGTCATTGCCGCAGAGGGCAGTCTTCAAGTACGAGTGGCGGCATCCCCGAACTGCACAGGTACCCACAGAGGAAGGCGAGAGGCGAGCGACTGTGCGAGTCGGAGAGGAAGTGAGGATCAAACCGCCTGATGCTCGCTGTACCACACACTGGGGGAGGGCCATTGTGACAAGTATCCAGTCCCCGAACAATGTATCTATCGACGCCATCCCTCGACACATCCTTGATGTGCGGCCAGTAGTGGTGTCATCAAAGGAAGACAGCGACGTCGAGCCAAGTAGCGACGTTCACGAAGAGGCTCCGCGGAGATCGCAGCGAGAGAGACGGCCGCCATGTTGGTCGAGCGTCTACGTGATGGGTTGACATGTGATGATCGTGTAGATCAAGGGGGTGTGTGGTTTGAGTTGTCCCCCTTTGCAAATTGGCTGTTTGGAGAAATGGAAAACTAGATGGCTCTGGTTGATAGTCAATTTGCATAAGTGGAGAAATGGGCCGCATATAAACGGTACTTTTTTTTAAGCAGGGGAAGAGTGCGGAGAGTGAAACGACGGGTGGAAGAAGTGACGGTGAATTATTTTTGTGATGGTGAATTATTTTTGGACGTTGAAGAGCTCAACCTTTTGGAAGGAACAGCTGTGTCATATATATATTTTTTTTTAATTTCTTTTTTTTTCTACTTCACTACATTATGGAGATGAGCTTTCAGTAAGTAAGTATAATTCTAGGAAGTGATAGAACTTGGGTGAAGTCAAAGAGATAATTGAGTGAGTAGTGGTTGCAATTTGCATGGAAGTTTGGAGAAAGAAAATGTTTTTAGACGATTTTACAAATCGTTACAATAATTAAGTCAATGTGTTTAAATACATGATTGACTGTCTTTCTCGTTCATTCTCTTCTCATTACCCTACCCTTTTTGATTTATAGCTCAGATAGACTATCAAGATACTGAGATAAATCTCTCTTTCAAAAAACACTGTGTTGTATTATTTAATTAAATAAATGGGCTTGAAATAGCTGTGTTGCAGGAACGAAATTAGACTCCGTTCTCGCAGGAGAAAACACACATGCTTAATAGAAATTTGACAAAAGACAATATTATTTTAAATCAATGTGATTTAAATTGTTATTTTTTAATGACTATGCTTTTATAAGTAAATGATTACTGTGTAACTCGATATCTACACTTGCAACCAAGTCTGACAGAGGGTTATCCAACCAAATGTCCTCAATGCATTATATTTCATTTTTTCTTGAGCTAAAATATTTTAGCTCAAGAAAATCGAATTCAAAAACACGAGACAGCAAACTAACCAAAACAGATAGTTTTATTTTGATGTTGATATGGGAAAGGGCACTTTTTGGTCAACCTGTATGTCAAGCAACTCAATTTTTTCTGTCTATCACAAAAAAAATTCGCTAAAAACTGCATCAGTTTCCGTCTACTATTCAAGGTGATGATGGCCAGGTGTTCAGGAGAAAGGAATTAATATCAACATCCTCAGAAGCTCAGCTTCATGCTGACGGCGACAGACAGACCAACCAACTGCCATCATACCGCATCCTCTTTTTATTCCAGTGTAAACACATTCCAAAATTCAAACGTGGCTTACATCAAGGAAAATGTGTTAAAATAGAAGAAATATATACATACAGATATATAATCATGACAAATATACACATATTATATATATATATATATATATATATATATATATATATATATTCACACAAGTAAAGTTAGTGGAAAAGAGCTCCAGCAGCAAAATAAAATAAATAAGTAAAAATTAATAACACATAAGAGCATGATATTTATTTTTATATGTATTACACAATGTCAATACACCATCGGTAAAGTTATTTTTATATGTATTACACAATGTCAATACACCATCGGTAAAGTTATTTTTATATGTATTACACAATGTCAATAAACCATCGGTAAAGTTATTTTTATATGTATTACACAATGTCAATACAATATCGGTAAAGTTATTTTTATATGTATTACACAATGTCAATACACCATCGGTAAAGTTATTTTTATATGTATTACACAATGTCAATACACTATCGGTAAAGTTATTCTTATATGTATTACACAATGTCAATACACCATCGGTAAAGTTATTTTTATATGTATTACACAATGTCAATACACTATCGGTAAAGTTATTTTTATATGTATTACACAATGTCAATACACTATCGGTAAAGTTATTTTTATATGTATTACACAATGTCAATACACTATCGGTAAAGTTATTTTTATATGTATTACACAATGTCAATACACCATCGGTAAAGTTATTTTTATATGTATTACACAATGTCAATACACTATCGGTAAAGTTATTTTTATATGTATTACACAATGTCAATACACTATCGGTAAAGTTATTTTTATATGTATTACACAATGTCAATACACTATCAGTAAAGTTATTTTTATATGTATTACACAATGTCAATACATCATCGGTAAAGTTATTTTTATATGTATTACACAATGTCAATACACCATCGGTAAAGTTATTTTTATATGTATTACACAATGTCAATACACCATCGGTAAAGTTATTTTTATATGTATTACACAATGTCAATACACCATCGGTAAAGTTATTTTTATATGTATTACACAATGTCAATACACCATCGGTAAAGTTATTTTTAAATACAAACAAAGGGGATCCTTGTTTATTTTGATAAACAGAAGCTGAAGAGAGGTAGGTAAAGATAGGTAGGTAGGTGGATTTGACAACGATGGTACCGACGCTTGAGGTAGTTGCTTGTCTAGCTGCACTGATGAACTGTGAAACTGTGGAAGAGTACTATATGTGGATGACTATATATATATATATATATATATATATATATATGTATATATATATTTATATATATATATATATATATATATATATATATATTTATATATATATATATATATATATATATATATATATATATAATGTATGTATTCTTAGAAGAAATAGTTTTCTTGTTTTAGAAAGCATTGTTAATATTGGACATTTAAATTAATAAAAATAATAAATCATTAGAAAGCTAGATAACACAACTAGCAGGCCGCCCGGCATTGCCCAGTCATTAAATATGATATTTTGATTAATGCAAATTTTGTATTTATTATTATACTAGCGGAGATGCCCTGCGTTGCCCGGGTGTTTGAAAAAAAAAAGTATTAGTAGGCGAGAGGCTCGAACCTAAAGACGCGACGTGAACGCAGAAAACAAAGTGAAAGAAAATGTGACATGTAACCGTTACCTTATGAGGGGAGCGAAAATGTAAAGTGCTGAAAGCTAAACTGGCCTAGTTTAGCTTTCAGCTCTCTGTCGTATTTGCTTCACCAAGATGATGGGGGAAACCAGCCCCCCCCTCTTGAGGGAAGCTATGGCAGTGTCTTAATGAATAGTAATCATCTGATATGAAGGGTATTCCCGACAGTGATTAAAGCTGATTGCCTTTAAGGCGTGCGATTCAGTTTTGCTTTATTTATGCGAAAATAACTAACAAACACTGGAAACCAGGTTTTAAAAAAAGACTAGCTTAAAATAAATGTATAGACAATGTCCGTTCGGAAATCGTAGATATTATAATCTAGGGAGTATATAAAAAGTTCTCCAAAATAGTACTACCCACTGAGAACCCCCGTGAAAAAAAGCCGTTGCTGGACATACAAAAACGCACGCAATTGTTTTGCCTTATATATATAGAGAGGGAGATTACATTGCACCCAATAAATAGTAATTATTTAAAAAGTTATAAAAAAATGACTTGTGCAACACTGCCAAAAATCAAGACCAAAACGATTAGCTTACGATTTATTTTTTCCTTTGATATTAATGCCTGAGCTATGAAGACATGCTTGCTGCAAGGTTAAAAATTAAAATATAAACTCGTGCATATTCGTAAATTCACATGGCAAATTCCATTTTTTTAAAAATTTTCACACTTTTGCACCGATTTTCCCTGACTAAAAGGCAAATATAAAGTTTCACATGGGTTTCAATACCCTATACATTAAGTTTCATATCTGTAGACCAAAAACTGACAGACTAGTTTAGTAGGCAAAATTTTTAAAACAAATATATATACGCATACATAAATATATATAGAAAGAGGTTGTATTTACTAAAACTATTTTATGCAAGTATAAATCATGTAGAATATCTGCATGAATATAATTACACGTAATAGTTGACTAATGATGATCATTCCATAAGAAAACCGAAAAAAACTAATAAGGAATTAATTAAAATGAATATTTAAAAGAATATGCAAATTAGCTAGATCTCTTGCAGATGAATGCAATTCCACGACCCATATATAACAATGATGTATTTTCTGTTTAAATAAATAGAAAAAACGGTTTTTAATTTGAATATTAATACACAAAAAAAAAAAAATATAGGAGTATAAATTTGGTTTTATAAATTTATTTTCAATTTTTCAGTTTCTCTCTCTCTCTCTCTCTCTCTCTATATATATATATATATATATATATATATATATATATATATATATATATACACATATATATACGGAAACTTTTTGAAATTCGAGTCTTGGACTTCCAGGTGATTCTTGTAGGCTGCGACATTGTTTGGCTGTGGAAATAGTTCCAAGAGTAAAGACCAATGACTATAACGAGGTTAATGACAATACTCAATAAAAAGAGCAAAATATTTGATTGAATTTTAATAAATACATTATATTACGTACGAGGATAACAGAGCTATCGTTTCGGTCAAAAAAGTAAATAATACACACACACACAAACACACACGCACACACACAAGATATAGTAGTGATTTAAAAAGTAAAAAAAAAACTACTTGTGTGCCACCTAGAATCGAAACCAAAACATATAGCTCCTCCAGCCTTATCCATTAGTGTATAACCTAAATCCACATGCATACAAAAACTGCAAAAATAATATTGTTTATTGTTTAACCTTGAAATTTTAATTAGCGCATATTTAAAAAAAAAAGAACGGGCATAGTCGACTTATGCTAGGCCAAGGTCAATGTTAGTTTTCAATTTTAACCCCTTAGCAGCTATTTTACCAACTCAATATATCAAATTTCAACTCTGTAGACCGAATATTCAGAGGAGTTTGTTAGAGATTTTTCGCTCACACACCAACAAAGTCACTTTTATATATCTATATCTATAATATATATAGATATTAACTGGCCACTTCGTGTTGCCTGGTCTCAAAATACGCTTAAATATGATATTTTAATTCATGCAGATTTCAAATTTTTTTTATTATTGAGTAAATTTTCTATTATTATTTGATACCCAATGTATATAGCAATGATTTCAAATGTTTTTACAAAAATGACTTCCCTGCCATCAGCTGGAATCAAAACCAAAACATTCAGCGCTCCAGTCTTAGTCATTATTTAGCACTTCAGCCTTCATTGTTACCATTTGAGCTATCACCAAATGGATAAAAAAGGCTAAAATTAAGCGATTTCAAGCTAAAAACGTGCATGTACGCATGCTCTGAAGTTAGTCGATTTACTGTTATCAAGGTCAACTGCTATTTTCCAATTTTGATCCCTTAGCAACTATTTTTACAGGCTAAAAACCAATTTGAAAGTATTCACTGAGTCCAAAATATACAGAGAGGAGTTTGGTAGAGACTTTTCGCACACACACTGACAAGGTCTCTTTTATATATGTATTGATATATATATATAAAAGCATTTGCATGCAGGAAAACGTTTTCATCTTAAATTAAATACAATTATGCAGAATGTAGAAACTATGCATAAATAGAATTCAATGTGATTAAACCAATCATCTAATAAGAAACTATGAAAAATGAATAAGTAATTAATGAACGCTGTTTTTTCAAAGGAATATGAGATTTAGTTAACCTTCATGTAGTTGCTCGCATATCTAAGACTAAGTATATTAAGAAGTTCGTTTTGATAATTTTTAAATAGAAAAAGTAGGCTTTTAATATCAATATCAGAGCATGAAAATATTCAACTTTATCGGTATATACATATACAGGGTGGCTCATAAGTCACTTTACATTAAAAAACTTAAATAACTTTTTTCTATTAATATAAAGGTCGCTCAGTGTGTACATCTGAAAATACTGAAGATGTGAGGCGTAGCATTGAAGAGAAGCCAACCGCATCCACTCAAAGGCGTTCTCAAGAACTTACCATCTCACTGAGTTCTCTATAGCGCATTCAAAGAGATGTGCACATTTAACCTGTAACGGGCGAGTGAAAGAGAAACAGGAGATAAAAAAGATAGCGAGCAGAAAGAGATTAATTTTGGATTTAAAAAATTTTGTTAAACTTAACTGACTTTGCAAACTCAACATTTCCTGATTCAAATAATCCAACTCACGCTCAACAGGTGACCAAATGGGTCTTATTTTTATAGTGTAAATTTTAATAAATGCTTATAGAATACATTTAAAATCGTTGGCATTCTGATGCAAATTGCAAGGTGTAGATAGAAGATATTTTTTGAAGGAGCAGCATTGTACATCTGTGATTAAAACTTAATAAAAATAATCGCCACTGTTAGCAGCTGTTTCATAATTATTTTGAAACTCATCATAATGGGAAAAGATCCATCAAGAAAAATCGTTGTTGTCGGTTAGAAATTTTAGAGAAACACGTTCAGCCTTATTTATTGACTAGTTGTACTTACCAGGTGTTGCCCGGGATTTAGTGGTTATTTTAGTTGTTAGTTATACACAACCTACTTTGTAACAGAGCGTGGATGCACATATGACAGCAGCAGCAGTATACAAATGACCGAACCGTGTGCAAGATGACATCACAGTGAGGAAGACAGAAATAAAAAGATTATAAAAAGTAAACGTTGCTAAGGACAGAGATAGACATATTACACACGTGGTCGAAGAGTGACAGGAAGAGCTGTGTCCTAAACATAGCCAAACATAGACAAGGTACCACATGTTCAACACCACAGAGCCTTGTTAAACAGATTGGAATACAAGAAGACTTTTGAACAAGAGACATGGCGTAATTCTGGAAAGTACCTGTAAATACATGTCTGCTGTTTCACTGAAAAAAAAGTCGCATTTTTTCCTTGTTTCATAGTAACTGTCGGCATACAACATGTGGATCCCGTCGGGTTGACATGTAACGTCTATGTTACATTCGACTAACAGTAAAATCCCACCATTTTATTAGAGACTTTGTAGATGTCAGATTTCCAACTCTAACAGCCTCTTCTCTCTGATGGATTGTCTTTAGAATTGCCTCTCTGGCTCCTCTTATTCCGATCACACCAACACTCAGAAATTTACATATAATGCAAAGAAACATTTTATTGCCCAACTCCCTATTAAAATTTACCCTAAATGTTGCCTCAATCATAGAAGCTCCTTACACTTTAGTTTGTATATGTCTTGTTAGGGACAAACAAAAGATATTGCTTCTTTTTGCACATTTAAACTTAAGGTAGACAATTCCTACTATATTCTTTAATAAAAAGAGTTATTTTACCTGATTATTTTTGAGTGGGTATTTAAAAATGTTTCATATTACCAGTCTTTTGGGCAGGACAAAATATTTTTAAATAAATTGTAGCAAAGTATATTATTATATTGTTAATAACATGGTATGATTACAACAAATAAAAATTGGTCAGTCAATATTCGATGTATCTTGTATGTATGGATAATGTATAAAAAGTAATTCACAATGCAGAAATGTATTGGGTAGAAACAGAACTGAAAACAATATGAGACAAAATTAAGGTGAAATAAGTTTTTCAATTTTTTCCTTCTTATTTTGTACTAGAAATCTGACATGCATTTATTATGACTTGATTGAGTGTCCATCTAACATAATATATTGTAAAAAAAAAAATCACATCATCAGGCGTTTGTTCAATTTTACTTTTGGTTTAAACAGTAAGTTTTTAATTTCAGTTTCATCCGATTTTTTTGTCTACTTTAGAAAATGAAAGAAAAAATTTGTTTTCACATAGAAAATAACATTATAAATGAATAAGGAAAGATGGCTGACAGAAGACAGAAAACGAAAAGAAAGAAGAAGAGGGGAATGAAGTAGAGTTTTTTTTTTATTTTTTTTATTTCTCCTGTCACTGCTTTCAGTATTGACATGGCAAGCACTGGGCGAGGTGATTCAGGGCAAGTTTTAATAAGAAGGCTGGTTTCTCCTTTAAAACAGATGTTTATTGCATATCCTTCGTTCTTTGATACTTTTAACACAACTTGGAAGAACTAGACACACATAACCAGAGAAAGCTAGCATGACTCAAGTCAAATTACACAAACAATAAAAGAAGACAATTTAAATGATGAGCTACACACCCGAATAGACATAACATATTTCCTGCAATTCATTAAATTGTTTGTTCCTCCTATGTGATTCTTTCTTTTGATCTTGTTACTAAGCACATGTTGAATCAGTGGATTTAAAGAACCACCATTTTAAGCTGGAGTGTTAGGTGTCTGCCAGATGAAAACAGGAACAGTTGTTGGTTTAAGGGGAGGTAACTTTGTGCAGTACAGTCGCAGCTACAAGCAAGCATTCGGTTAATGCACTTTTTAAAAGGGAGATGCTGGCAGTGAAGTGAATACTGATGCAAGACTGATGACTCAGCATGCTGTGTTTGCATCCTGTCAGTTTCATAACACCACTTTCACTATGGATGTTGGCAACCTCCATGTGGTCCCTCATGTGAGTTGTTGATTTTCATTAAAAAAATCTTTGAATAAAATCTATGATGTCTTTTGGTTTTCTTTTCTAATGATATATCAAACTTTTTTGCGTTATTTAATTTCAATTCACACACACTAATATAAACATTTTAGTTTATACGGTTAATTGAATACAAGTTATTGTTTAATAAATAATTGGAGGGGATGACTTTTTTATCTATATAATTATAAAACTCTCTGGCCTGTCCGAGCTTGCTTGCTTGCTTGAATCTTTTCTTCGACAGTCAAGCGAGTCTATCTTTTAAAAAAGAGATGACATGAATTTACAGTGGAGAGTTGTATGTTTTGTCTTCGATTCTAGCTCATAACGCCCAAGTCTTATATATATATATATATATATATATATATATATATATATATATATATATATATAGTTTTGATCTCACTACTATATATTAGGTTCTAATATAATAACCGATAGAAAATTATCTTTATAATAATAAATACATAATCTGCATGAATTAAAATATCATATTTAAGCGTATCTTACGACCAAACAACGCCGGGCAGCCTGCTAGTTTACATTTAAAACCAAGAAGATTATTCATCTCGATCATGTATTGTGCTTCCTTGATGTAAATAGATTATGTATTTAACTTTAACTGCGTATTTAACGATATGTTCACTAAAAGTGATGGTCCATATGACGAAAAGCACTTCATATGGAATGTCATTGTTTTGACTCTTTAACACCATCAAGAATTGTAGAATTTGCTGTCAATACTGGCGCCATAGTTAAGTTCGCTGAAACCAGAAAAAAACAACAACTCGCTAACTGGCCATTTCATATTCCAGACTATCTCAGTCAAAACGTCATCGGTCCTCGGTCCCAATACTTCAAAAATTATATGCACTGATAATAGCCACACAGGAATGAGCCCCGAGAGACTACTTGAATGTTCTAGTACATCTCTCGTATCTATTATCTAAGGCAATGTCATTCCTTTTATGATGTCATCCTGCAACGTCTAAGACTGTTCATGTGCATTTCCCGTTACTATGTGCAGATTGTCTTTGTTTTTATTTTTATTTTTTGTTATTGATCGATTGCTTGTTAAAATAAGTAACTTATAAGCGATCCAATGAACTTACAATATACATGCTTTTAATATTAAGTGGGTATATATGTGCGAAAAATGCGTTCTTACATGTATATTAAATTTCCACCACAATTATTAATTGTATATTGAAAAACAATAGAATTTTAAAAGCATGCATTGTTTTAATCAATGAAATTGTATTGTGACATTTGAAAATAAATGGACATTATCGCTCGTTTTTACTCTGGCTACAATCTGCTAACGTCTTAAGAGGAATAGTGTGTTTGATTGTTCCAACCTCTGCTCAAAATGCTTCACTAGCAGTTTATGAGACCTGTCACCACATTTGACCACTGATAGAGAACTTGAATGCTTACAGCAGAGAAGTTAGTTCCCTACTAGAAAGTGTCATAGAACGTCTAAGGTATCTATATAAAAGGTTTGCTTGGCAGGAGGACACTTCCTCCTACAAAAAAAAAAAAAACCTGACTAAATATTCCAAATAACATAGTTTTCAAAGCCCCTCAGTATCGTTGCATACTGGTTTATATGACGAATAATGCACCTTATCTAAGTGATCTAGTTTTTAGTTACAACATTAAGCTAGATTCTCCACCAGACTAGAAGAATTCTTGTCAAGGAATGCGGTAAGACAAAAAACCACAAGAAATATATAATGTAACAAGTTACCTGGTCAATAAGTGAAAGGAAAAGTAACTTCTGTATTAACTCAACATTTGAGAAGTAAAGGAGACATTTAATAGAATATTCGCATATCTATTTCATATTGAGATCAAGTGTTAGCCACAAGACGCGACCCATTGGTTTCTGAGAACTTTGGCGGAAACAAAAAAGATACTGAGTAACACAAGTTTTACTACACAAATGAAAGAAATCTTTTTATTTTCTCAAAATAAAAAGAAAACATATCTGTTATCAAAATAAAAAAAGAAAACATATCTGTTATTACCCATAAAAAAAGAAAACATATCTGTTATTACTCATAAAAAAGAAAACATATCTGTTATTACCATAAAAAGAAAGAAAACATATCTATTATTACCATAAAAAAGAAAACATATCTGTTATTACCATAAAAAAAAAGAAAACATACCTGTTATTACCATAAAAAAATGAGTTAATATCATTATTTACATTAATAAGATTGTTTGAATGTTTTTCTCATCTTGGCTCTTGCTATTTTCACAACGTTTCCTACTCTTTGTCCCTCTGCAGGTGCCTTTTGTCAGTGTTAGTCCCTATTTACCGGCCTTCAACGAGGACAACGTTAAACACATGGTTACTCTTGAATATGGGGCATTTTTTTATTTGAAGCAAAAATAAAACTTGCCTCAATCTAAAACGATTTCTCGTTTACCGGACACATAAAAAATAAAGTGTAGTATCAGAACAGATATTAAATTTAATATTTATGCAAAATTCGGACCGTGCTGAAATGATAACGTTATTATTTAGAAAACCATTCCTAACATGGGGAGAGGAGAGTATTTTGTAACGATTCTATATTTTTACCTAACAATTTGATAAACAAAAGATACTGTAAAAAATTGAATTTAACTTGGAAAATCCTATAAAAAAAATAGCACGACAGTATTTTGTATAAGTGTCCTATATTTTGCTCCTATCCAAAAGAATTGTTCTGTCAGTAACGTTTCAAGCTTCAATCAAAATTTTAATCTGAACCTTTTATTTAACCCACTCGATTAAATTACTCTCATTTTGCATTCCACACGTTTTAGGTATATAACATCAATTAATGTTTTCTCAAGTCCTCCGAACTCATTATGAATGAATATAATTCACACTAGCTTATTTCTTAACCAACGTCTATGTCAACTTAACCATGTATTTAAAAGTGCTGTGAGGCGAGGGAGAATGAGATGGAAACATAAACTATATTGCCAAGAGATCAACAGTCCAAACTGAGAGATATGAAAAGGAAAGAGACAAAAATAGTAAGTAATAATTAGGATGCTGGACAGAATTCATTTAATAGTGTTAATAAGGACTTGTGGCGCAGTGGTTAAAGTACTTGCAAAAGTCAATTGTAAAAAATAATATTCTCCTGAAGGTTGAAGATTCAATCCTCAGTGTGGGCGACCGAAAAATACAATTGCGAATTAGCGAATTACTTAGGCCCTCTATCCAGTCATGGCTGATGGAGCAGGAGCACATTACCCCCGTGAAGTAAATAAAGGGCTTCACTCGAAATTCCGTCCAAATTCCCGAGTTCGACAAAAACATTCCCGAGTTCAACAAGATATACCTAAAGAAGGTCGGAGGTTATATCAACCGAAACGTTGTGAAAATCACATTCAAGATGGGAATAGTAGTCCAATGAATCCAAATAATATATAAAATTGTGATGTCATAATTTACTTCTTAAAATAACAAGTAGACGCTCTCTCTCTCTCTCTCTCTCTCTCTCTCTCTCTCTCTGTCTTTCTCTGCCAGAATAATGTATTGAAGATATTAAAATAAATATGTATTTTGAATACAAATGTTTTTGCATCAAATGCAGTAATTAACAACGATCTGGCTACAGACAGACATTCATTAAAGAATCATCACTAGCAGCATCAGCAAATTGGTCAGAATTAAGTGCTTTATCTCTTAATCTCTTCATTTCATGAGACCATCATCGTCATAATCATCATCGTTGTCAGATCAACACGCCCCCACTCCACCTCATAGTGAGATGGTATGTAACAGTAGAAGGGCTTGAGTTCGTTTCTTGTTGAAGTAACCAAAGATAAATTAACTCTTACTTGATATTTAAAAGTCATAGAACTTTGACTGAGATGAAACTAGTGCAGTGGATTAAAAAAAAAAAAGTTGTATTCGAAATTCATATTGATGAAGTCTTTTGAACATTAAAGACAAAATCTAAAATAGATGTGAACGTATATGTGTCCAACCTGATTTGCAGCAGGAATCAGAGGAGGCAAGAGAAGAGGTCTAAAATGGCGAAAAGGGGTAGTAGGCAGAGTAGCAGTGGATGTTACCGCTTCTTTAAAAGCTTGATACCAGTCAACAAATCAGAATTAAATATTCAAACCATGTTCGAATACTCATCAGCTAATACAGTTTTAATGCTGAGTTGATTTGTTCATTCATTAAAACATTTCTTTTCCATTTTGGATAGAATGTGTCTTACACTAAAGTCTAACCAATCTATTTTCTGTTTATCTCATTGAAAGTTATGCATGTTTAGGAGAGAGAGAGAGAGAGAGAGAGAGAGAGAGAGAGAGAGAGAGGGGCGATTAAGTTTGAGGTTGCAACAGCAGTAATTTTATTTTTCTTATCGATTTGTTTCGTTTCATCGATTCCAAGTAGTGACTATGAATTAAATTAATCTGTCTTGCATTAGTATATGCATTTTTTTTCCAATTTAACTCCTACATTTTACATTTTTTCTCTTACTCGCATTGTCGACAATACTTCAACTTGATGCAAATGGTGTTCGTTTGCATTTCGAGTAGGTGTGATCTATGCTTGCCAGTTCAATATGTTCTCAGTTTGAAGAATTTTGCTTCCAAGGTGATTGGAATTAAAATTTATGGATGACAAACTCCAATTCATGGAAATTAATTGCCAAGTAACCAGATGTAAAAGCTGGACATTCATAAAGATACTTCGTTCTTTCTACTTGGCAATTGGTTGCGATGAAATTACTCCCGGATAAACTAAGTGATGAAAACTATGATGAAACAAATATTCAATGATGTATCTATCGTTATATGCGAATATTGCTTTTTCTGTTTATTAATGAATCAACACTTATCAAGGATGAAAGCTGCTTGAGGATAAAGGTTAAAAAGATTAATAAAATGTCAGTTAAATGATGAATATGATGAGATGACTAAAAATGAATGGAATAATCAAAATAAAAGGGGGGGAGGGTAGAGTAACATTGTGTGGGAAGGTTTTTCTATCTCTATCGATTGCCTGCCGTTTCCTTTACTAACTGCAACTCCATGCAGAGAGAAACCTTCCCCTCTCACACAAAAAATGGAGACACCTGTAGGCCATAGATGGCGACACATGATGCCTTAGGATGGAATTCTGGTAGCTGAGCAGTTCATGACCTGCTGATTTTCAAGAATCCATTTTGACACTTATTTCAGATAATCAATTGGCTGAGCGCATCTTGTATCTATAAGTTCATCTCCTCCTGTATTACTCAATCTGATATTGGATGTTGATTCTCTTTTCTTTTTGACTCTTTGTGGCCGGAACTGAAGCAATTAAAGAAAGAACAACAAATAACTCCATTATTTTCTGAGATTTCGTTTACATTTTGCAGTAATCTTTAAAATAATTTACATTTAGATTAAATGCATTTTCCTCTTACAGTGCCCTGTCAGATAGTGGATGACTCAAAAATCACTTTGATCCCAAATTCCCAAAGACTGGAGCTCATTGTTCTTCCATGTACTCCCTCTTATGATGCAAGAACCAATACACGTCAATCAATCTTCAGACGTTTAACTTTATATGGAATTTTCCACTCAATTATACTTTAACCATATGTGCAAAATATCGTACTTAACATTATTTTCACACAATCTGTATCTAAATATTTTTACAGTTGTACGCATTCATTCGTGTTAAAGTTTTAAATAGAATCTTCTTTGATCTGTCATAAAGTTTTAAAACATAATTTTTCATTGGTAATCGCGCAGATTGAATATACGTATTACTTAAAAATAAACCAAAACTGCAGATAGAACTCTTTTAATATCAGATAATAATTTGAATCCAGAAATGACCTGAGAAATAGTTAGAAGATGATCGGTTAAGTTGATTTAAAAAAATAAATGTGTGGGCGACAAAATCGCGCTTAAAAAAATAATTTCAAGTCATGCGTTGTTGATATCTTTTTAATGAGTTGAGAAAAACCAATCTGAAATAGTCTTCAAAATGCAATTTCTAAAATCAAAGTTTTTTTTTTGATAATTTTTTTTCTGGTCAACGTTATTTAATCCTTTTTTGTATGTGTTTATTCCTGAAATGTTTAAAGAATAAAAGCATTGAAGCTTTAAGATTTGTATGAGAAAAACGTCAATCAAATCGGAGTTATTTCGAGGTAGCACGATCGCAGATCACCACGTCAAGAGTTGCTGATTCGTTTATAATTACTGGAGACAAAACAGAGAAGAAACAGTCGTACAAGTATCGTTGTTTAGGTTAGTCCACTGATCTTTTTAGGTGGATTCTGCTTGTTTGAAATCGCATCTTTATTTCAGCATCTTTATTAGATGCTGAAATGAAGATGCGATTTCAAACAAGCAGTGAGTAAAAAGAATAAACGATGACGTTTCTGAAGTTTTGAGATGAGGATTGCTTATTCGTATTATCTGGATTTATCGGACTACTGTTTTCATCTTGAGTGTGATTTTCACAACATTTCGGTCGATGTAACCTCCGACCTTCTTCAGGTGTATCTTGTCGAACTCAGGAATGTTTCTCTCGAACTCAGGAATTTAGATGGAATTCTTTATTTACTTCATGGGGATAACGTGCTCTTGCTCCGTCAGTTATGACTGGATAGAGGTCCTAAGTGATTTGCAATCATATTTTTCGGTCGCTCACACTGAGGATTGAACCTTCAACCCTTAGGAGCTTGTACAAGGACCAGTGATGCAGTGGTTAGAGTACTTGGAAAAATCTTAATTGTAAAAGTGATATTCTCTTGCAGGTTGAAGGTTCAATCCTCAGTGTGGGCGACCGAAAAATACAATTGCGAATTACTTAGGATATCTATCCAGTCATGGCTGGCAGAACAAGAGCATGCTACCTGCGTGAAGTAAATAAAGGGTTCCGCTCGAAATTTCGTCCAAATTCCCGAATTCGACAAGATACACCTGAAGAAGGTCGGAGGTTACATCGACCGAAACGTTGTGAAAATCACACTCAAGATGAGAACAGTAATCCGATGAATCCAAATAATACGATTAAACTTAGTAGTTGTATTTTTAAAATTAAAAGGAATAGAATGTTGCTTATCTCATATTAGTGGTGGAACACGCCAATAGTTCAAGATTTTTATCAATGTAAGTATAATTGGATATGTTCATTTTTATTTGCTCCCTTCCATAGACTTTCATGACCAATGGGAAGTCTCGGTTTGGAAATAAAATGGACACTTGTAGCCTTGCGCCTGAGCTCGGTGTATTTATAGGACAATAACGTCTTTGGAAAGTGTAAGAACAACGTTAATAATGAATATAAATGTAACTAAATTAGCGAATGAAAAAAACGGATGAAAAACATGAATGTTCTGAATGAGTCACCACTTAGCATGTTGTAAATTTAACAGTAATCATTTTTACTGATTGAAAAATATGGAGTTCGCACCTCTATGTAAAAATTCGAACCTTCACTGACATTTAGAGCAAATGACTTTATTGACTCCTTCTTTAAGAGAAGATAGAGTAAGTCGGATGGACAAAGAAAGAAAAGAGTTAAATGCTCTTCTTGGAAATAAAAAGGCTGTGAAATTTTTATCAAAAGTCAGCACAGTTTGATTTTTGTTTTGGATGTTAATGAAAAGTTGGATTTGCAACCCTGATGGAGATAATTTAATTTTCACTTTTACGAAGTTTGAATTATTTATTTTCATTGTTCATTATGGTTGACTGTCTTATTTTTTAGCCGCCATCATCGAATAATGCAATCAGAATAGCTTAGTAAATGCGTCCATGCTAATTTTTGAAGTTAAGTGTGATCGATTGATATATTAACTGACCAATGGGCGGACTAACGCTCACTCTAAAAAATGTTTTCTCATGTGCCTCGAATGTTGTGCAATTGAAAAACTAAACCGACAACATTAAAAACTCAACAGTTTTATACAAAAACATAATCAGAGAACCGGCTAATCAACATGTAAGACGTTTTTGAAAGTAATGAATTTCGGAACCAGGAATCAACACACAAGATTTGTTTTTAAAAAATAAATTCCAGAACGACCTTGTTATGTTTTCACACAGAATGTATTCCCTCCAACTTGACCCACTTGACAAGCAACAAAATTTCACCCTTTTACTGTTGCAATACTGAAATGTCACAATATTTTCTGCTCTACTAAGTTATTTTCTTAGATCGCTTATCTTTGAAATTTTCTCACTGTTCTTTGTTTTCCAGATTGTACCAACGCGCAGACATGTAATGCAATATGAATAAACATTTTGCCGCCTAACTTCCCACTCAGGTTGCTTTCAATTCCTTCTAAAGTAATCTCTTACGTTTGAATGGCAATATTCTCTATTTGGGATAAGAAAACAAACAAACAAACAAACAGATGATCAATTAATTTCCGGTTCGACATACAACAATCTTATTATTATTTCAAAAATTCTTATCCAACCTGAACTTTTTTGCAGACATTGTGGGCAAAACGACAGTTTATTCCATCAGGCCATATGACGTCACAGGAAAAGTATGAAGTGGAAAGTAAAACCGAAAACCTTGTTGACACTTACCTGCAAAGAAAGAAACAAAAATATATTAGCATTTTTATCAATATGAATGAAATAAATATAAACGGCGTTTTCAATTTAAAATATTAAATATCAAATAATGTACGGATATTTGTTTCTGAAAGAAATAAAAAAGAATTGCATAATTCCATTACAAGACTAACATGTTCTGAAAATGGAAAGTTCTAATAAAGAATCTCTGTTCATAGAAATCTCGTTCACGGAGGAAGAAAACAAATTTCTTTGCAGTTGTGGTGAGAAAACGAGTTCTTGCTGTTACAAGGAGAAACCAGGGAAGCACCTTCTATGAAATGAATTAACTTGATTGTCCTGCTGAAGGCCCTACAATTTCTCAGCATGGAGTTTACTCTAAAGATGAATCGATTTCTTTGGTATAATTATGTGGACTGTTAATCCTTGAGGATAAATCGTTGCAAACTCATAAATGCACTAAATCGCAAGAAGGTTAGCCAGCCAAGGAAAATTTGGTAACAGCTGATTGGACAAGATCGCATGCAGTGGAATTTAGAGACGGTTAAACCATGAGAGGTGGAGAGTGAGCTTGCTTAATATCAGAAAATGTGTGACCCCTAATCAATGAAAAAGTGACATTAAATGAATAGAAGAAAGAAGTATTGTTTGAGTATCTCTAAATTTAAAACAATTATTTTAACTTCTATATTTTGTTTGATATTATTCAAATATGTTTTTCTTCATAAGCATTTCAGTTTTGTGCATACATGTCTGTTCCCTCTTGAACACCAACTCTCGTATGTCGAGTTTTCCTCAATAACTCTGGATTTTTGTCAGTAACTTATCAGCATTGTCAGTAACTTATCAGCATTTCATAACGCCAACATACGTGATATTGGTTATGAGATGAACTATTCTTAGCTGGCCTCATCCCATGATATTTACATCCAGATATTTTCCGCACCTCTGCCTGCGCTATTCCTGCTATTGGATATTATCAGATTCACAGTCAACATACACAATTAGAGACAGGGGAATCCATCTTAGTTCAGAACATCTCGAATGTGTATTTTAAGGGAAAGAATAAAATGCTAAGAAAATATCAGAAAGTTGATAACGATAGATTTTATTGATAGTTCATATAAATACACAGTAAAGTATGCGATATATGGTGTTCAGATTAATTATTTTCTGCCAACAATACCTACGCGGCGTTGCCCAGGAGTCTTTTAGTTTCATTTTGGTTTGTCTTTTTTTTTTCATTTGAAAACGCATAAGATTCTTTTCCCCTTTTTAATTTATAAATAACTAAAAACATACTCATCCCAGAACGGGTAAAATTAATACCCTGAACAGGACAGGTATGTACTAGTTTTATGTCGTTTCCAAAGATTAAAATTAAGATATAATAATACTAAACGTTATGTCTAGAATCTTTGTTCCAAATTTGATCAAATTCAATGATTTTGATTCTAACAAATGAATAAAATTTAGGGACTAAGCTTAAGAAGTCTTGGATCATAAAATGTGTAAAACGTATAATGTTCATTGCAAGGGAGTGCATGCATACGCACAGTGTCTCTTTCAATCTACATGTAATATATCGTTCATGGTTGTATTGTAACACTGCTCATATCGTCTAGTGTGTATATATACAGACATTCATATGTATCTCTATCATGTATGTATAACCTATTCTCTTAATTTTTTTTAAGGGGAGTCACCACTTATCAAGGCCCGAAGGCCACTCCAGGATAAGGGTAAATAAGTGTGCAGTAATCATTGGGACAATAGCATAGTAATTGTTATAGTGGGAATTTGGTATAATTTGATTATTTAAGGGAACATCTCAGCAAGAACTTGTTTACATTGGACTTGAAGACGACCATATTATAGTCAGACAGAAAGCATGCCAACCGAACAGAGTTCCGCATTCGGACAGTTCTAGGAAAGAAGCTTTGTTCATGAAATTCACATTTAGATTTAAGCACAGTTAGAGAGCGGGGGAAATTGCTGATAGTCGTTGACACTAGACGAGTGTTTTCGGGAATGTTTTACAAGGGGAGACCATACATTGGAGTCCAGACGAGCAATTGGCATGAAAATAATGATAGAACATAGACATAGCATCGACTTTTGGGAGGTTGCAGGGAAGAGAAAAGGGCATTACCTTTCAGATTTCAAAGTCGGTTTTGCAATCTGTCAAGGCAATCATGCTCAGATGTGGCAACAGTACTCCATCCTAGGACATACTTGGTTCTTATTCAGGTAGAGAATTGCATCGACAGTGAAATATATACTTGAGCAGTAGAATGATCCAACCAATTTTCCAGCGACCTTCGCAACGAATTTGATGTATGTGCTCCATTTCAGATCAGGAGTGAAAGTCAGACCCAGAAACTTGTCAAAACATGGTGCTCCCCCAAGACGAAAGCCATTCATTTTAATTGGGGTTAGGATTAGGATCAAAACGTTGATGATGGAAAAAAGAGAAGCTTATTTTTAAATGCATTAAAATTAACCAGCCACCTTTTCCCCTACCACATGCTCAAGATCAGAAGAGAGGGAATCAGAAAGATCTTGGTCATTTTCAGCCTTTGAAGCGTTACCATATATGGTAGTGCCGTTTGCATAAATATGTATGAATGATCTAAGAATGTGATTTGGGAGATCACTGATGAAGATCAGGAAGAGAGTTGGACCCAGGATGGAACCCTAAGGGAAGCCAGCGTTGATACTATGAGCTTCTGCTTTCTGTCCAGCAACCACTACTCTTATAAATCTAACTGAGAGAAACGATTTAAAAATTGAGAGGACATTTCCAGTAATTCTGTAGCTAGAAATATTCTAGCAAAAGCCTTTTCTTAGAGAGTGGCTAGGCAGAAGCAGTAAATTGTCTGCTTATCCGTCTATCTAACTATTTATCTAATTATCTGTATATCTATCTATCTATCTATCTATATATCTATCTATCTAGCGATGGAAGGAAAACAGTCTGTTACACAACGTATAACATACCTACATAGGGTCCGTTTATGATAAGAACACACAGACATTTAGTAGTTCCATTCAACGCACCAGGATTCAACTATATACACATATATAGAACCCCTCAGTGATGTAAATACGTCACAAACGCAAACACGTATAAACACACGTACGATTCAATACACACGTACGTTTATTTAGTACTGTACATACACGAATATATATACCCACCACAACGTAACACTTTGATATGTCAAGAGCAATTGCTCTAGAAACGAAGTCCCTGTCGAGAGATCCACTAATCCTATATCAACACATCAGCTGTAGATCTAGCAGAACAGAAACCATATTGCATGTTGCTGAGTAGGTTATTTTTTGCTGAGGTGGTTGACCACTTCACTATTTAACACAGATTCCAGTAACTTTCTCATGATGCACAGGAGATTAGTTGGTCAGTACTGAGAGGGAGATGACCGATCTCCTGAATTTTTAAATATTGGGCACTGTTGAGATTTGCTAAGGGGTTGGGGAGCATTTCTCCTCAAGACAAGATTTAAAAATACATACGTCTGTTCGTCTTCTACGTATGTACGTGCGTGTGTTTGTTAGACATTAAACTACACATTTCATAAAACGTGTCCTTGTCTGTGTGGAACAGACAAAGAGAAACATACCTTCTTTCACTCTTCCTTTTCTCTGGTGGTTAGTACTTGGCTCAAAATGCTGTTAAAAGAATACTTCTTTCAAAAAGCAACACCATGACATTCGCGTTATTTTTATACTTTATTTCCTTTTATATTCCAAGTGTCGAAGTTTGCAAACGTTTCTCTTAGTTTTTACATTTCTCTAAATTGTGTCCATTGAAGCTTCCACGGACTTAAAAGTGACGACCTATCATCAAACCAATCCTTAATAAACTGACTGTTTCCCTGATATGGAAAGCGCTAGATATAACAAAATCATCGTTACTGTTTACGTCACCCTTATGTCAAAAGATCAATCGTTTTGTTATTGTTAACTGTAAATATTATTCTAACATTATTTTACTGAACTAAATTCCAAACTGTTTCAAATATTTCCTTTTTGCTAATTCATCAATATTTAAACTGGCTTTAAAACATTTGACCCATTGCAAATTGCAAATATTTATCTTCTAACATTATTTCTGCTGTTGAAATATTATATATTTCAATAACATTGTACATTGGTCCGATACCTTCAGTTTCATGGAAACATTTAAAATCTAGCCTGTAGGCCTAAAAGACTATCCGGAAGAGAAAAAAGTCATGGAAGGCAATAATTACTCTGGATAAAATGCAAGATTCAGCATTTCTATCCCACTGCGTTAATCACCTGAAGAAAGCCAGAGTATGAGTTGGCCGAAACATGATGAAACAACAACAACTATGAAGATGAGGATAAACAGACCACAAAAAGAATGACTACACAGAAAAGATTCCAAAAATAAAAAATAAATCAGAAGTATCTGTATTTTTATGAGGCGCTTCCACCGATTTTTATCCTCCTCCAAGTAAAATAGTATTGATATTAGTAATTTCCTTATGGTTTATGATGGGCTAATCTATCATTGGTTTTATACTATCTGACTGTTTTAACAAACAAAGAGAAAGGTATATATATATATATATATATATATGTATATATATATATATATAAAATGGGTTAAGAAATTCCAACGAAAGAAAGATGTATATTTAAATAAGGGAGTAGTCACCATCAATGTGTATTTTTTAACATTATTTTATTACTCCGTGTCTTGGTTTTTCATTGAGAATTATGTTTGGATCATTGTATTAATGTTTTTAAGTCATTGAAATCGTTTTTACGCGCGTTTCAGACGTTCTGTGAAGCGTCCTCGTCAGAAATTATTTTCAAATGTGTTGGAGATGTAAAAATGGCAATTTTCGTAGTTCATTTGAAGTGTTTTGTAAGTGTTTATTATTTATTGGCATGTTCAATTTTTATTACTCTTTGATTGGGCTAGTCGAGGCCGCTGACCTGGCTGTAGTCACTCTCTCTTTCTGCTAGTGTATTTTTCTTTTCCTTTAGGGTGGGGTAGGGTGTGTGTGTGTGTGTGTTTGTGTGTGTGTTTGTGTGTGCGCGTGTGTGTGCGTGTGTGTGCGTGTGTGTGTTTGCTTTTATTGGTTTGAGAATGTGTATACTGTTTTATAGTATTATGAGGCTATTTGCTTCCTTAGGAAGGTGACTGTGATCCGAGGTCGTTACTAATGTGTATATGTGAGGAGGGGTGGGCAGCTCTTCTGAAATAAGGGTAGGGGTGCTTTCATTCTATTTTGATATTTATTTTTTGGATTCTTGGATTTTAGTATTGTGATTTTTCGTTTTAGTCTTTTCGGGTATTCCTTATATTATGTTTGTTTAGAAAGAGGGGTGTATTTAAAATATGTATAGGGGATTTTTTAATGTTTCTATTTATTTGTCTCCCCATGTGGGTATGGCCAGACCCAAGATCGGTTCCTAGTGTGGGGAAGATTTTGTTCCCCAGAGGGGGGGCATTGGAGGGGGTATAGGTATGGGAGGGTGATGATAGAAGGGATGATAGTTGTTTCAGTCAGGAGGGGGTTCTCCTCCACTGACTGAGGAGGGAGCGAGGTGTTGGAACAGATATTATACTATGGTTCTAGGTGTCTCCTAGTGTTGTTGGTTTCGAGGTTAAGTAGGGTTGGTATTGTTCAGTGTGTTGTATTAGAGATAGGGGTGTTATGTCTGTGTGTGGTTGTATGCGCGCACGTGTGTGTGTTTTAATGTGTCGGTTCTGATTTATGTGTGGGTATGTGTATGTGTATGGATGTGCATGCGAGTGTACCTTGCATTTCATGTTTTTGTGTGATGATATTAGGCTCTGTTCAGTTCAGGAGTGAATCTGGTGATGAAGTTTTTTTCCTGTGTAAGTAAATAAAAATAATTGTCTGTTTGGAAGATTGGCATTATTTTGAAGCTGTTTCCACTGCATGTGTGTACGTGTTTTGAAACATAGAGGTGTCTGTTATCTGCAATTTTGATGTTGCTCTTATGTAAGGCCACTCTATTGCTGAAATTTTTGGTGGCGCCTCTGTAGGATTTGTTGCATGTTGTGCATCTTAGTGCATATACTACATTTCTGGAGGTGCAATTTAGATCCTTTTTTATTTTGAATGTTTATGCTGGGTTTTTGAATGTGTATGTGTTACCTTCTATTATTATGTCACATACTCCACATCGTGGTTTGTTGCATTTTGTAACCCTTTTTGTAGTATGTGGGATGAGTTTTCAGGAAGTTAGGATGTGTTTTAAGGTTTTTGGTTGGGGTTTGCTTTTTATTATTTTTGTTGTTTTAAGTATGTTGTTTAGTTTGTCGTTCTGATTGAGGAGGATAAGGTTTTTTGTTATCTGTGTGAATAGTTCTGGGTTGTTTGTGTTGTG
>NC_136504.1:81613656-81626156 GCF_053919585.1 Euprymna scolopes
TATATATATATATATATATATATATATGGAATGTACAATTCAAACATTTAACAGTTTAAAAGACCAAACAAGTGCAGAATCTCTTTCAATAAATAAACATATTTATTTATTCAAATTAAATTCAATATTTCGATTCATAACACAATCTCCATCGAGAATTTTTTTTAATTTCTTTTTTACATACCATGGCGGTGGCAACGCTTGGCATGTTTTCCGTCCGATGTTTTTTTTTTTTTTTTTTTTTTTTTTTACAAAGGCATCACCACATTATCAAGGCCCAGAGGCCACTCAAGGATAAGGGTTAAAGAGTGTACAGTAGAAATTGGTCAATATAGTAATCATTAGTAATGAAAATTTGGTAAATTTAATAACTTATATGGAACGGCTCATCAAGAACTTATTTACTTTAGACTTGAACACAACCATATTGTAGTCAGCCGGAAAGCAGGAAAACGGAAGACAATTCCACAGGCGTGCAGTTCTAAGAAAGAAGCTTTGTTCATGGAATCTACGTTTAGGTTTAGCCACAGATAAAGAGTGGGGGAAATTATTGATAGTGTTTACAGCTAGACGAGTGTTTCTTGTGAAAGTTTGGCGAGGGGGGACCAAAGATTGAAGCTCAGTTGAACACTTTCCATGAAAATAACGATACATCAGAGACAAACTCGCAACATCTCTTCTGTGAGATAGAGGTTGCAAGGAGGAGAAAAGGACATCTCCTACGAGGCTACGAAGTCTATTTTGAACTCTATCAAGGCAGGACAAGTCCTTTCTAGCAGCTCCTGCCCAGATGTGGCAACAGTATTCCATCCTTGGACGTACCTGGCTCTTATATAGGTAGAGAATAGCATCAGCAGTGAGATATCTACTGGATCGATAGAAAGATCCCACCATTTTTCCAGCGGCCTTGGCAACAGATTTGATATACGTGTTCCATTTAAGATCAGGAGTAATGGTCAAGCCCAGAAGCTTGTCAAAACTTGAGGCCTCCTGAAGACGAGAGCCATTCATTTCAATTGATGACAAATGTGGATTAGAATGTTGATGATGTAAAGAGAGAAGCTTGGTTTTAGATGCATTAAAAGTAACCAGCCACTCCTTTCCCCATTGTACTACGTGCTCAAGATCAGAGGAGAGAGAATTGGAGAGAACTTGGTCGTTTACTGTCTTAGATGTGGTACCATAAATGGTAGTGTCGTCAGCATAAATGTCTACAAATGATGTAAGGATATGATTTGGAAGATCATTAATGTAGATCAGGAAAAGAGTTGGGCCCAGGATGGATCCCTGAGGGACACCGGCATTAATACTGTGAGCTTCTGATTTTTGCCCCTCAACTACTACTCTTATGAACCTATCAGAAAGAAATGATTTAATAATTGAGAAGACTTTTCCAGCTATACCATAGCTAGCGATCTTATGAAGTAAACCTTTATGCCATACCCTATCAAAGGCTTTAGATATGTCAAGAGCAATTGCTCTAGAAAGATTGCCACCGTCGAGAGATTCGCTAATCCTATGCGATATAACTGTAATGACATCTGCTGTAGATCTAGCAGAACGGAAACCATATTGAGTGTCACTAAGAAGGTTATTTTTGTTGAGATGTTTGATTACTTCTGTATTTAACACAGATTCTAGCAACTTACTCATGACGCACAGGAGACTTATTGGCCTGTACTGAGAGGGGGATGAGCGATCACCTGAATTCTTAAATACAGGGCATACTGATGAGGTTTTCCAGGGAGATGGGAAACTATTCTCCTTAAGACAACGTTTAAACAGTTTTGTAAGTATGGGCGCTAATTCAGGTTGAAGTTTTTTGAGTACTATAATTGGAATACCATCAGGGCCAGTTGCTTTACTCGAATCAAGGTTTTTGATTAGCTTCGCAACATCACGTACAGATATACGTATATCACATAGCGTGTTTTAAAACGCCGGTCGAGCAAAATTCAAAAATTTAATAGATTAAATTTTTTAATTTTGCATTTCATATCAACTGTGCTTACAATAAACAGTAGACTTTCTATTAATATATATATATATATATATATATATATATATATATATATATATATATAAAGAGAGAGAAATACATATATATATACACACATTATATATATATATATATATATTAAATAGATGATATATTAATAAGTACAGAACAATCTTGCATCAATTTTATATCCATTTACAAGGATTAAAATCAAGATATAATGATACTAAATCTTTTGTCTAGAAACCTTATTCCAATTTTAATAAAATCGGTTACATGATTTTTATTTTATAAAATTTCTACGATTAAAGGCTTTAAAAGTTGAAATGTTGAAAATGTAATTGTAATGGACCAAATTCAATCCAAATCTGATTTGAATTATTAAATTGGGAGATTGTACTAATATGATGTTCAGTAAAAAGAACCCGTTAAAATACTCTGAAAAAAAATAACTAAACTAAATTCAGGGAATATTTATTCATTGATATCTAGTAAATTGTGTTAAATTTCACTAAAACTATAAGTATCTGCATTTCACGAATGGCTTCCACTCTTTTTTGCACATTGCATACAACTAAATTAAACTAAATGCAGCCCACATTACGCATACTAGCTGTGTTCTAAAATTCATAATGATCTATTAATTAGTTTAGAAGTGAATCCTGAACATGCAAATATATAAATTATTGTTGAGATGATTCATTGGAATCGGGAATAAGCAAAATCAGAATTTTTCTGGTATCAGAATCAGTATCAGAATCGGTAAAATTTCTGATTCTCAAAGCGATTCTTTTCATTTTTATTTAACTTTGAAATTTTCTATTATTAGTACTAATATTAAAATTATATTTATTGTGTTTTTTTAAATTATCAGTAAAACTAAAATCCAAAAGTTCTGAAAAATGTGTACAAATTATTTGAACTACTATCTTAATTGTTATATTCACAATGATTTGGCCAATGTAATCTCCGATCTTCTTCAGACGCATCTTTACAAACTTGGAAATTCTATGTCAAATTCAGGAACCTGTCAAAACACGAAAACATGAGAATATAATGTTGAGCTTAGAAAGTGTATGTTGTTAACTATAAAGTACACGTGCTCCTTATTTATACACTTCCTCCCCTTTCTGAGGTAGATTGCTTTCGTTCTGTCAGCCATAACTGGGTAGAAGTCTTAATTAATTCATATTTGTATTCTTAGTATTCCCTGTACTGATTGAATTGTCAATCTCCAAATGACCTTTATGCAATGTTATTACAAGGAACGTTCCAAAAATAATGCCTCCTATTTTTTATTCTGCCCGAATGGATCAGATAGCATTGCAAATTGCATTGTCATGATGTTATGGTGACTGAACTTATTTATTCATGACCTGAAAGTTTTATTTCTCTGTTAATCATGTGAGACTCTAAGAAAGTAACTATTATCATGGATGTGCGTCAGAAGCAGAGATGCATCATTGAATTCCTTCATACAGAAAAAAATAAAACTGATAAATATTCACTAGCACCTGTTCAACGTTTACAAGGCAGATGCAGTTGATGTCAGCACAGTTAGGAGATGGGTTTCTTGATTTCAGAGTGGCGACAGAGATATGCGTGAGAAAGTATGCACCGGACTTTTACGACCTAGTTATCAAAAGAGGCTGGCAAAAGTGCATTGAGAATGGTGGTCGAAAATAAATTATAGAGCACAAAAGGTCTTTTTGTTTGTTTTACAACTCCCATCTTCGTACCACTTTAACGTTTTAGGTCTCCAATTAAAAAATAGGAGGCCTTACTTTTGGAACGATCTTTGTACTTTCGTCCGATTAATACTTGGTATCCCTACTGGTATTAATGAATGCTGGCAGTGAAAACTAATTAGAACAATTCGGTTCTCTCGAAGACTATTTGTCACGATCATGAGATTAGTTTGTGATTCAATCTCTCTTTCCCTTTCAGCTGTTTAGTCTGCTCTTGCAACCTATTTCTGTCAATGAGAAAGTTATTATTAGAAAAAAAAAATAACGCAAACAACATGTCAATAAAAATAGAAAAAAGGATGAAACAATATGTATAATATCGACTCGATTGATGAAAGGCCAAGGTTCCAATCACGGAGTACGCACAACGGTTCCAGAGAAAATAGTGCTTAATCTACATAAGCGAATAAATGGTAAGTAGAACTCGACGAGATCGAACAAGCTTAGATTTTTTAACCAGGAAAGAAACATCAGGGAGAATTCTATGGAAGAATAACGGCCTGATGAGACACTGCTACGAGGGCAGAAAGGTTTTTCTGTGGTTGACATTAAGGATTAGTTTTTGATGACTTAACAAGGTAATGTCAGTTTTGACCTTTATTTTTCGTATATCTCTTCACATTCTTGGATGACATTTCGGTGCTTCTTGAGATAACAATCCTCAGGAAGTACAATAAATACGAATCTAATTTTACTTTATGCAGACTTGTTATCATATAGATAGTAATTATTTTTAGCTTTAGTGAAAACAAACAAGAGCTTTATGCTGGGATCAATGCCGACTGTCGGATTTTATTTTGATTTTGGCCTCTCCAGTGGACATTTTATGTGGTAGGGACACGATCCATCCCTAAACTTCATCCGTACTTCATTCTGTCTTATTTACATCCTACTCTCATTTAAATATCGATTTGCTTGGTTTTGATTCTAAACAAACTGGAAAACAGTGGGAGGTTTATTTTTTTTTATAAAGGATTGAAAGATTGCTATCATATTTGTGTTTCTCTGTGTTTTCTGTTTTATCTGAGTGTTTTCTTTTAATCGTCTCGCTTTCCATATTTTCAATGAAATTTTATATAAAAAGCCCTTAAAACAAGCAAAAGTTATAGCTTGTTGACTTCGAATGAGTGATGTATACCAAATTAATGTTTGAATATGGATTAATTTGTACTCATTTTAGCATTAAATACTAATTCCTATTAACACTCAACTGTGCATTTAACAGATACAATAATACTTAATTCGCTTCACCTTAAAGGTCCATACAAAATTTCAGTGAGATCAAAACACTAGCTTCTGAGGAAAAGTGGAATGGTTGGTTGGTTGGTTGGTTGGTTGGTTGGTTGGTTGTTTTTGTTTTACGGCATAAGAACCCTTTTCGGGTTATTTAATGCCGAATCCAAAGATTTAAGAAAAAATTTTTTAATAGAATATATTTGTTGTTTTCACGTCGGTTTCTATTTAACCCATAGTTGGGACCCTAACAGGTACTACCACTCCGGGTCAGAGTGGACCTGGGAGCAATGGTAATTAAAGGGTGGCTCCACACTCCCAACATGGGACCTCAAGCTGGGGTCTCACCACTGGATATAGTTTATGGTCATATCCAGGACCCCCATTGAGGGACTTTTACCCTCTGCAGGGGGGGAAGTCGGCGTATTCTAATGCCCCACCGACAGGGACAAAAATACAGACAGAGACAGACAAAAAGAAATATAAGTGTGTGTGTTGTAAATTGAATTCACTTAAAACCATTAAGGATATTTTAAAAGAATAGCTACATGGAGTAAATGTTGAATTGTGGTACCGGCTGAAAAAAAAAATGAATATGATGGACAAATGATGAGAACATAAATGGAAAAATGCTTGGGAGAATGTATCAAAGCACATCTAGTTAAGAGTAGAATTGACAGAGGATTACCAATGACTCTGTACATTTTTCGTGGCCTTGTACCGAATTTATAAATTTAATTTAATTTTATTTGCAAATAAATAAATCACAGTGATATACCTATTCTGTTATGACAAGGATAAATCTTTCTATTTGTTTTCCTCACAATCTAGGGTGCACTTTTTTGCGTAAGCTAAATTTCCCCAAATTTGAAAGTCAACCATGTGTCAAACTTTACCCTTGTAACAAATAATTTATTTTTTTGTTTAAGATTTAAACTTTTTTCTAGAGTACAAATGAAAACTGGACAGCAACAATTTCGAAGAGGTAATTATGATTTAGTTTGATTAGAGTAATCTTTTCTTTTTATTTCTTTTATGTACTAATGAATCGCCGCTTGTCAAGGCTCATAAGCCACTGGAGGATAAGGGTTAATAAGTTTTGTAGAATGATAATGACACAGCAATGTGAGAATTTGTAACAATAATTTAGACTGGCCAGAATTTAGATTATTTAAAAGAATATTAAAGTAGGAATTGAAGACGTCCATTGTATAGTAAGCTGGGAAGCAGCCCCATGGTATTGTGTTCCACAGGCAGTTTGGGGAATTAAACTTGCCCATTGAATTTCTGTTTAGTTTTAGGTATACTGTCAGGAGAAATTAAAATTATTTACAGTGGTTGTTGTTAGACGAGTATTTGTTGTAAATGTTTTACAAAGTGTAAACAGAGATCGGGGCCCAGTCGAGCGCCTATCATGAAAATAACGATAGAGTAGAGAAAGACTAGCAATCGGTTTTCTGTGAAAAGTTACTTCAATTTGGTTTTCTCTCGTGCAGACATTCAAAATAACATTAATTTAGAAAGTATTTTACAAAAACTGAGAAATTTGTATTACTTGAATTCTTTGTTCCCATCTTGAGTGCTATTTTCACAACATAAGTGAAACTCAGTTGCAAAGTTACACTTTTGGGGTGTTGAAGGTTGAATCCTCAAATTACAATTGCGAATAATTTAGGACATCTACCCAATCATGACTGACAGAATGAGAGCATGCTATCCCTGTAGATTAAGCGTTTCTTAAAAACTTCTTTTTGAAAATCAACGAATTACTACATAAAAATTTCTTCGGTTTATTGTCCTCATCGTCATCATTTCTCTTCAAACATGTGTAAAAACGAAGGAATACAAGGAGAGATGGAGAAATAAAGTATGTGTAATAATATAGTATTAAATTTGATAAGTGGTATATTATAAATCTGAAAGTGCTCACTCCGTGTCATAACAATGTATAAAATTTAATAGGTGGTACATACTAAATCTAGACTGTAAATTAAAGTGAACGTTATATTGTCATCTTGAGCGCTACCTTCATTTTATTTTTATCATTTACATAAATTTTCAAAAATATGAATATAATCCAAATCAAATAAAAACCTATTGTATAGTCTAGTGTAGCTTAGGAGATCATTTGCTCGTTTGAAAATTTTATTTCTATAAAAATATATTAAACTGAAAATTAGTACAACTAATAACTCTATGCTACAATATCAGACTAAAGCGATTAGAATGAACAAGCGGACAGAAAACGTTTTCAGACGATCATCATTTCACATCGAAATTAAGTATCAAAATTGTATAAAGCAAGCAGGATTGGATAAATCTTTGTGGATGATGCCACTCCACCTGTGTATATATGTGCGGTGTCTTTTGGATTAAGTATTTGTTATATGCAAACAATTGTTTTATGTTTTATGTTCTTGTTTTATGCAAACAATTTTTCTTTGTTTTATGTTCTTGTTTTATGTAAACAATTGTTTTATGTTTTATTTTCTTGTTTTATGTAAACAATTGTTTTATGTTTTATTTTCTTGTTTTATACAAACAATTGTTTTATGTTTTATGTTCTTGTTTTATGTAAACAATTGTTTTATGTTTTATGTTCTTGTTTTATGTTTTATGTTCTTGTTTTATGCAAACAATTGTTTTATGTTTTATGTTCTTGTTTTATGCAAACAGTAAAATTCATTTAGTTTGTCTTCGTGTTTACCAAACTGATAGAACTTAAAAAACGTAACTAAACAAATAGAACTTAAAAACAATACTAAACGAATTGAAAGTAAAAATCGGTACTAAACTGATGGAACTTGAAAAGCGTTACTACACTAATAGAACTTAAAAACGTTACTTAACTAATAGAACTTAAAAAAACTAATTACACGAATAGAACTTAAAAAACGTAACTAAACTGATAGAACTTAAAAAACGAAACTAAACTAATAGAACTTAAAAAACGTAACGAAACTGATAGAAGTCAGAAAACTTAACTAAACTAATAGAACTTAAAAAATGTAACTAAATAAATAGAACATAAAAACGTAACTAAACTAATAGAACGTAAAAAAAGTTCTCAAACTAATAGAACTTGAAAAACGTAACTAAACTGATAGAACTTAAAAATCGTAACAAAACTAATAGAACTTAAAAAACGTAACAAAACTAATAGAACTTAAAAAAAAAATGTTACTAAACTAAGAGAACTTACAAAACATTACTAACCTGCCAGAACTTAAAAAACATAACTAAACCGATGGAACTTATAAAACGTAACTTAAATAATAGAACTTAAAAAATGTAACTAAACTAATAGAACTATAAAAACGTTACTAAACTAATAGAACTTAAAAAAACGTAACTAAACTAAGAGAAATTTAAAAACGTAACTAAACTAATAGAGCTTAAAAACGTAACTAAACTAAAAGAACTTAAAAAACGTAACTAAAAGAATAGAACTTAACGTAATTAAACTAATAAAATGTAAATATCGGTACTAAACTGATTGAAATTGAAAAACGTTACTAAACTAATATAACTTAAAAAACGTAACTAAACTGATAGAACTGTAAAAACGTTACTAAACTAATAGAACTTAAAAAACGTTACTAAACTAATAGAACTTAAAAAACGTTACTAAACTAATAGAACTTAAAAAACGTTACTAAACTAATAGAACTTAAAACACGAAACTAAACTGATAGAACTTGAAAAACCTAATTAAACTGATAGAACTTGAAAAACGTAACAAACTGTAGTAAACTGCTTGAGAAATAATGAGAGTCAAACAGTAACCCTGCAATCTTAACCAATTTACACACCAAAGAATGAGATTCTACATTTTTAAGTTCTTCTATGTAAACAGAGGGAAAAAGGTAATGGTAAAAAGTTGTTTTAATGTATGTTTTCTGTAAAAAATTACCCCTTGCCAAATACACACAATCAATGAGCATTATGAAATAAAACCAAAAAGAAAATTGGTTGCATTTCCTTTAAATTTGTTGAAAGTGAGTAAATATTTTATGTTAAACGTGAAAACGATCTCCTTCTCTAAAATCTAAAATGAAATGTAGATGTCTTAGTTTTTATGTTATATCATATTTTATTTATTGCTTTTGCTGACAATATTTTCCTGGTTGTTTACATGTAATCGCCTAAAAAGCTAAAATCTCACTTTTATTTTAGCAGAATTAGGACAGGATGCTTGGCTCCAACGCAATATAAAATACATTTCTTTTTCGATTTTCTATTGCTTATTAACAAAATTTATTATAATTGATGTTTTTATTTTTACATTTCTTTGATGTTTATATTTTTCTGTTTCAACTAAAACATTGTCAAAAGAAAATGGATTCAATCATAAGATCCATCCATTGAATCTGAAACGAAAATGTTGAAGTAACTGAGTGTTAATCAACACTTTTATCCGTCGTTCTAAATGACAATCTTTGGAGGTTACTACAGGTGAGATAGTAACTAAGAATAACATAGCAACTAACAGTTCTACCATGTTTGCTAATAAACTGTAAATTATTCTTAAAATCTGTCTTCACATCTTTATTAAAAAAAACTCTGTCTCGCAATTCATTGTTGTGCTTCATTTTACATAACACTGTTTTGGTTGGTCATGTTTCTGTTAAAAATAGCATTTTAGTTGGTTCATTGTGCTTCAGTTTGAAATAGAATTTCATCATGTAAAAACATCCTTTTATTTGATCAGTCATGGTTCAGTTTGCAATAGTATTTTCTGATATATCTAAAAATGCAGACCGCAAAGTTAAGACACCGGAAGTGGACTCGGTTTATGTAAATATGGAATGAAAGTCAGCAAACATGAAACGAAAAACGAAATCATATGGAACCACTTCTTGTTTTATCATGAAACAATGAAAAATATATTTTTTTTACATATTTATAAATATTTTTTTTAATATAGAAATATTTTATAACACAAGAAGTGTTGATAAAAATTTTCATACATTATTTATGACAATTTCATTTATTCATCTTGAAAAACTATCTTTATACAAATGTTTAAAATATTTTTTATAACACACATTATTATGACAAAAATTAAGTTCTAAACATAAATATATTATTTCAAAAAGATACCATTTATAGAAATGTAAATAATAAAAATTCTTATTAGTTTTTTTTCAGTGAAAACACTAGTGTTAAAAAAAACTACAGAAATGTAAAAAAAATGAAAGTTTATTATTTTTTATTTCTTCATGATAGCACAAGTGTTAACTAAAATATTTTTTTGAATTAATTTTTTTCCATATGGTTTCGTATTTTTGTTTCATGTTTACTGACTTATTCCATATTTACATAAACCGAGTCCAGTTCCAGTGTCTTAACTTTGCGTACTGAATTTTTAGACACAGCCGTATTTTCTTTGATCTGTCATGCTCAAGTTTAAAATGGCTTTTTGTTTTGTCTGCCACGTTTCAGTTTGAAATAGCATTTTATTTGATCAATTTGAAATAGAATGTTCTTTGGTCTGTCATGCTTCAGTTTGAAATTGCATTTTTAGATTCATCCTTGCCATTCTTGGAGAGGCTATACACACCGATTAGTATCATTTAAGTTTGAGATAGCATTTTCATTGCTTAACATAAGATGGCGCAAACGAATTTTATGAATTCCCATAAATGTTTCTTTTGTTTCAATATTCTTCCTCCATTTTGTCTTCATTGATATTTCTCTTTCATTTAAAAAATTTGCCCCATTTATTTTTTGTAAAAATTCGGTCTTTTCACGTGGAATGGTAGGTTTTTTTTTGCTGTGTTCTACATCCACATTTTCGTTGTCCTTCACATTTCTCTTTCATTTATTTCCAATAGAATTTTGCCTTTCCTTTATTCCTCATTCTTTTTTGGTAATCGCCACTCCATCCCCACCTTTTTTATTCCATTTCTCCTCTTCTCTTTTCTTTCTTGTCAACATGACAACATTCGTTTATCTTCTACAATTACTGAACAGTATTTGGACTTGTTCTGCCATAAGGTCATATTGTGCATTTGTCAATCAACAAGTATCCATGACAACCATGTCAGAATCCTCGCAGAACAACTATAATTCCATTGAAATCATTTCTCAAATATTCTCATTGGATGACAATGGTATTAAAGCAAAAATTAGAACTGAAGAATTTTTTCTCCTTTCTTCGCGGTTGGGTGGGTAAGATTCTTAGTCGTTATCAATAAACGATATGTTATTGGGAGAAGCAGCGCAGATACTTTGTTTTATTTAGCGATTGAGAAACATAGATGTTGAAATTTCGTCAGATTAATACATGTTTTGTTTACCATTATTCATCATTAATATGTCCTGATTCTGTTTTCATTTTTTAGAAAACAAATGAGTGACTTTTATTTTAACAGTTTTTAACAACATGTGACTTCAAATAGTATTTTAAGAGTTCTTTTTTTCCAATTCCATTTTTGCTAAAATTAAAAACTAGTTTGTGGAAAGATGTGCAAGGGAAATAACTATATAAGTTTTTATTTTGTTTTTATTATGTTATATCAACCTTTTTTGGATTATTTAATATTAAAATATAATATCTATTGTAAACGATTATTTTCTTTTAATTTGCAATTCAATGATATATATATGTATATATTGTGTATATTTAGGCAGCATTTTCTCATTTAGACGAATATTATTGAATAGCACGGAATTATTCTGTTTTATATTTTCCTTTTTATCTTCTCCAATCTCCGAATAGTCCTTTTTGTGTTCGTCTCGAAATTGTATATGTTGGATCCATAATCGCGAGCGCTTTCGACAGAAGTACTTCTATCATCCTCAGGCATATTGTAGAAATAAATGTAGAGATTGTTTTTTAATTTACTTATATGTACATTTTTTCCTAGTCACGTGGTAATTTGTTACAAGTTAGGTGGGCGGACTTTTTATTTTTTTTTTTTTTACATATATTAAACTCATTTATATATACAAACACATATATACAATTTCAAACATTTATCCCAAACATTTCAAAACGACTATTCGCAGATTGGAGAAGATAAAAAGGAAAATTGTAAAACAGAATAATTCCATGCTATTCAATAATATTTGTCTAAATGAGTATGTATATATGTATATGAATGAAAATTTGGAATTAAATTCTGTAAATAAAAAAATTATGACAAATTTATTATTCGGCAAGGAAAACAAAACTTTTAAGTTTTTTTTCTTAATCCATGGATTTTCAATAAATGGCTCATCTCAGCAAAGGAGATGTTTTTTTAGAAAAATAATCTTTATAGGCAGTCATAAATTTTGCTACTTAGAACAGATTGAAAAACTAAAATGCCTACATGAAAAGCCTAACAGAAATCAAGATTAAAAAATGATATTTCATCGTGTAATTAGGTTCAATGAAAAAAAATAGAGGCACAATCGTAAGATCCAAAGCAATGAAGAAAGAGATAATCCAGATCAAATGGAGAGTTTTTTAATATTCAAATGTATGCATATGCAGTAACAGATATATATGTATATGGAACTTCTTTATCTTG
>NC_136504.1:81636156-81703656 GCF_053919585.1 Euprymna scolopes
CGGATTTTTAAAAATCCAGGATGATAAGATAGATAGTTAAAATACAAGTTAATGGAACTCGGGTATCCCCAATTGATCTAACATTTAGATTAAATTACTTATATATATATATATATATATATATATATATATATATATATATATATATATATATATAATGTGTGTGTGTGCACTTAGTAAACAGGAGACTGTTTTAAACTGTTATTATCTGAAAAATTGGTTAAAAATTGTTGTAAAAAAACAAATGTTTCAAATGGGATGAACCTGTTTTATAAAATGCCTGTATAATTATTTTATTTACAAAACTTTATCTGATTCGTAAGTTTCATGAAAAACAATATTTTATCATTTACCATCGGTAACTTGTAACCGTGCATCATCAAATAATTCCAAAAGGTTTCAAACGCCATAAAACAGATTAATGTGTATTTATTAATAACTAATCACAGAAGGGTTTTTATCTCGAACCCAAAATAAATCGATCCAATAATTATTTCAAATTGATATTGTGTTTTAACATTTAACACCTTAAAAACGGTTGATATGCAAACTGATAACAAAACCAAAACAAGCGAAAAAAACAATAAAAATGTAATGAAAAGTATGTTCGATAGTTTTTCAAAGCTATTATTACATATTACATGTTCGCTATTTAAGATTTTCAACATAAAAAACATGTGATATTTTGAGGAGACATATTAAGTGCAGTGTAAAAATTGGATGACTATGGACACCCCTCACCTAAAAAAAACAAAACAAAAAAAAAACGAGTCGGGTTTCATGCTTAAGGCAAAAAATTATTATTGTTTTTTTCTTTTCGTTTTTTTTTTTAAACTTGTCAACGTAATTTTTTGTTTAAATAAAATAAAACGAAGTTTCTTCTTTTTTATTCGTTACGGATTCAATATTAAATATATATATAATTTTAATTTCTTTGTCTTCAATTACAACTATACACTATTTCCTATTTTCTTGCCTTTTTTTTTTAAAGAAATCCAAAGTAACAAACAAACATATGAAAAAAAAAAAAATCCGTCCCGTTGAAATTCCCATATGTCCAGTGCCAATCGGTTCTTTTTATTCTGTTATGCTAAATCTGTCACCGTTCTCTCGTTCTTGATTCTTTGGATGCCACACCTGTTACCATAACAACGAGCCATTCTACTTCAACTACTTGTTTCAGGGATGCCCGGTGTGTTACCGCCACTTCTGTTTTACCAGATATTTGCTACTGGTACTGTAACCATGTCATCAACTATTACATCTATTTTTACTAGCAATTCAAATGAGATATTTTGAAATAAAATTTTAGGAAAAGATGATGATGATGAGAAAAGAAAACTACTACGATTAGACACCCTCAAAAGCACATAAAAAAATAAATACCCCCACAACTACAAAAAAAAAAAGAAAAGAAAAATTAAATACCCCACAAGTTAAAAAAGAAATATATATATATATATATATATATATATATATATATATATATATATATATATATATATATATATATATATATATATAATTGATAAAAGGGAAAATTATTCCCAACTCGCATTTAAGTAAAAATGCACTTTCGTATAAATAATTATATATATATATATATATATATATATATATATATATATACTTGCAGGCTGCCCGGCATTGCCCGGTAGTAAAATACTCTTAAATATGATATTTTGATTAATGCAGATTTCGTATTTATTCTTATATTATACGAGACCCAATATGTAGTAATGATCTAAAAAGTTAAAGAAACAAAAATGACTTGAGCGCCACCACCAAGAATCGAAACCAAAACGTTTAGCTTACTTTTTCCTTTGACGTTAATGCCTTAGCTATCAACACATGTTTGCTGCAAGGCTAACAATTAAAACATGAACCAATAGCTATTACGTTACGCATGCATAATCGTAATGCCATCGTTCAACCGTCCCCTGGCAAATTCCATTTCTTTAATTTTCACACTTTTGCACCGATTTTTCCTGGCTAAAACCATCATAAATTTTTGCATGAGTTCTAAAAACCACCATAAAGTTTTGCATGGGTTCGCATATTCTATATATTAGGTTTCATCTGTGTAGACCAAAAACTGAGAGACGGGTTTGGTAGGCAAAATTTTTTAAACAAATATATACACGCATACATAAATATATATATATAGAAAGAGGTTTGTGTTTACTATAAGTTTTTTTTTACGCAAATATTACACAAGTATTAATCATATAGAATATCTGCATGAATATATATTACACATAATAGTTAACTAAAGGTGATTATCCCATGAGGATACCGAACAAAAAAACCTAGTAGGGGATTAATTAAAATGAATGTTCAAATTAGCTAGATCTTTTGCAAATGAATGCGATTCCACGATTCATATTTAACAAAGTTGTATTTTCTTTTTAAATAAATAGAAAAAAGGGTTTTTAATATGAATGTCAAGCCATAAAAAAAGTTTATAGAAGTATAGATAGATTCATACACACACACACACACACACACATATATATATATATATATACACACATACACATACACACATATATATATATATATATTATATAAGAACAAGTAGTTAATAAAACATTTTATAAAAACTCTTTGAAAAAGAGTTAAAAACATTTAATTTTAAAAAGGAAGCAAAAAGTAAGTGGATAGTGCTTAACGTGTGGAGTTTCGTAGAAATATTTTCCTTCTCATCAGAGGGTAGGATTTAGCAAAATGCGCGATCGGATTTTGCTTGCAAAAGTATTAGATGAAACTACAAGTAAGTCAAAGATCTTACTTGCTAACAAATAATTAAGGAGAGGGAATATGGTGAAGGAAAAGGTGATTTCATGTGAATGGATAGTCTTGGATTATCTTGGATCATTTTGGTAAACTTAACTGTAGTACTTATTTCATTATATATATATATATATATATATATATATATATATATATACATACACACACATATATGCATATACATATATATATATATATATATACATACATATATATATACATATACATACACACACATATATGCATATACATATATATATATATATACATACATATATATATACACACCTATATATATATATATATATATATATATATATATATATGCATATATAGACATAAATATATGCATACTTATATATTAATATACATACAGGGTGGAACGATAAAAGTATCGCCCTAACGAAAACGCTCCAACTTTATTTTAAAAGTTTTATTGAATATAGTTAATGTAGCTGCATTCAGCCTCAATCACCACCTCAATATTGGCCCAGAACTGGGAGCATGCCTTTTCCACAAGCACCGGTGGAGTTCAGTGAATACTCAGCAGATGGCGGCGATCAGACTGGCTTTGGTGTCATGGGAAATTATGTTGGTGATGTTCTCGACATATGACCTAACGGGTTCAGGTCGGAGAGAAAAGGGGGGGGGCAATGAGAGAAGGGTACACAGTCGTAGCACTTCTTCTGAAATCAAGCCTGTGTCTCTTTAAACTTGTGGGCTGGCACCGTGTCCTGCTGCCACATGCAGGGTCTGCCAGTTGCCATCTGATTGCACCAGATCACCAAACTCTTCAGCATATCCAGGTACACTTTAGTGTGGACTTTCAAGCTGACTTCGAAGATGTGAGGTGGCATGATGTGGTCCTCACTTGAAATCACACCAAAGACCATAACCTTAGCTGGAAACTTTGCTTTCATCACAATGGCCACATCCCTGTTATTTGTGGCACTCTAGCGGTGTATTTTGAGGATACTTGCAATGATCCTGTTTTCATAACTTGGATTAGTAGAGAGCAATATATATATATATATATATATATATATATATATATATATATATATATATATATGCATATATATATATACCTTAATATATACCTTAATATATATATATATATATATATATATATATATATGTAGGGTAGGACGATAAATTTTTTGCCCTGAAGAAAGCAACACTACAGCTTTATTTTAAAACTTTTATTTAAAAAATAAATTCAGGTAATTTTATTATGTAGTAAAGCTGACATCTATTCTAAAATAGCCATCTTCAGTCTCAATCACTGCCTCGATACAGTGTTGGAACTGAGAGTATGCCATTTCTACAAGCGCCACAAATAAATTGCCAAATACTTGGCGGATGGCAGCGATCAGGCTGGCTTTGGTGCTGTGGAAGGTCATGTGGGTGATGTTCTCGATGTATGACCAAACGAAGTAGTCCAGTAGGGTCAGGTCGGAAGGAGGAGAAGGGGAACCAGTGAGAGAAAGATAAAAGGTCATAGCACTCTTTCTGAAGCCAAGTCTAATTCTTTTTAGATTTTTGGGCCAGCGATGAATTCTGCTGTCACACTCAGGGTCTGCCAGCACTTTCAGGTACACTTTGGTGTTGACTTTCAAGCCGACTTCAAAGATATGGAGTGGCATGATGGGGCCCTCATTTGAAATCACACCAAAGACCATAACCGTGGCATGGTTCATTGAGCTGTGCTCTCAAGTGTTGAAGCATCTGGATTTGCATTTTGAGGGTGCTAGCAATGGTCCTGTTGTCATAACTTGAACCGGTGGAGAGCATGAGTTGTACAGTGGCGCATCTCTGATCTACAGCACTCATGCAGCCCTAGACCATGACTTTCGCACCACCATGCTTGACTGTAGGTATGACACACTTTTCTTTGTACTCCTCAAATTGGTGTGCATGGTTGTCATCCCAAGGAAGCCTTTTCTGAAGGCAATACACAAGAAAGCCCACAAACAGTTTGCTGAAGACATGTTAACAAAGCCCATAGATTACTGGAACCATATCCTATGGTCCGTTAAGATGAAATTTAATTTGTTTGGTTCTGATGGCCTTAAGCATGTGTGGCAGCGACCAGGTGAGGAGTACAAAGATAAGTGCGCCATGCCTACAGTCAAGCATGGTGATGGAAATATCATGGTCTGGAGCTGATTGAGTGCTGCGGGTATTAGAAAGTTAAATTTCATTGAGGGAAACATGAACTCCAACATCAGCCCCAGACCATGATATTTCCATCACCATGCTTGACTGTAGGCATGGCACACTTATCTTTGCACTCCTCACCTGGTATATAGATAGATAGATAGATAGATAGATAGATAGATATATGCATATATATAGTTATATGCATATATATATATGCATATATATATATATATACATATTCATATATATATATATATGCATATATAGTTATATGCATATATATGTGCATATATATGTATATATATATGCATATATATATACATGCATATATATATGCATATATATACATGCATATATATATGCATACATATGTATACATATGCATATATATATGCATATATATGTGCATATATATATATGCACATATATATAAATATATATATGCATATATATGTGCACATATATATATATGCATATGTATATATATATATATGCATGCATATGCATATATACATATACTAGCAAAAGTACCCGTCATTGACTGGGTTCAAAAACAGCCTACAGAAAATGGACTCTGATTTATGAAAGTATGATAGGTTATGAAAAGGAAGGGTTGTAAAGAGATGGCTTCGAATTTGGGGGTATCAAAACCAAAGCAAAATATGATGAAAGTAAAAATAAAATAGATAAACTACATAATTTATTATACCATACCTGTTCACACTGAAACACTTATTACAATATTCTGTGGATCTATATTAAAAAAACCTTGTTAAAGTTTGTGACATGTTTTTATTCTATGGAGGTCAGGCACGAACGAACACCCCATAATTTTATTATATCATATTTCTTTAAACTGAAACATAATTATCAAAGTATACTTACGCAGATAGATATGAAAAGTCTTTATCAAAGTTTGTGCCTATTTCCATTCTATGGAAGCCAAGTGCGAACGCAGACCCCACAATTTTGTTATACCATCCCTATTTAAGTTAAAACATACTTATCAAAGTATTCTTCAAATTATATGTTTCAATATTATTCAAACCAGACAATATAACCCACCCAACGCATCTGGTTCTTAATAACAATGGTAGCAATACTGGTGGTTTTGGCTTTATTTACGACACATCTATCAGGGACGAAACTGTCCAACTTTAAACCAAGAATATGTCTAAAGCAGTGCTGATGAAACTTCTCGAGCTACTCCACATGCGACCAGTAAAGGGTCCATGTTTCAGAAGCATAGAGTAGGGATGGCAATATACATGTTTGATATGCTGACATTTTAGTTGTCAGAGTTAGATCACCATCAGACCATACACTATTTTGTAACATTCCAAATGCGCTGAGGTCTGGCTGATTCTGTCTGATTTCTGCATCAAGCGTTCCATCATTTAATAACGTACTACCAAAGTAGACTAAACTTTTTACGACTTAAAGGCACTTTCCATTGATGAAGATATCAGGTTCCACATACAGATCACTAGGAGCGGGAGCATACATGACTTTAGTCGTCTTAATGCTAATTGTCCGGTCAAAGAGATCCATCACCAATTGCATATCTACTGGGGAGTGTGTCACCAGGTCAGCATCATCAGCATACAACAGTTACCTAACAAATGCATCACTAACAAGTTTTTTGGCTTAGAATCTTCTGAGATTGAACACTTTCCAGTTATTCGGAATCTAATATAAACAACTTTATCACAATCATGAAAACCATACCAAAGCACAGCAGTCAGATAGAGCAAAAACAATGTTGATGCAGGTATCACCCTGCTTCACTCTATTATCAATGGGTGAATTCTTCTGATAGCCGACCATTGAAGTTGATGTGCCTTTTCATACTATGATGAAGTTGCTTAAACTTTTCTGTCAAAGCTGGTGTACAGCTAAATTTTTCCAGCACTTTCCAGAGAGTCTCACAGTTGACTGTATTAACGCCTTTGTTAAGTCCACAAACACATTGCAAAGAGGCATACTCTGCTCAATACACTTTTCTAAAAGCTGTACAACATAAAACACCATATTCACGGTCCCTCGTCCACCTATAAAACCAGACTGGGACTCTGGAAGAATATCAGGACAGATATACCTCTCCAATCGGTTTAGCAAGAGCCATGCAAATATCTTTCCAACCACAGATACCTTGATAATTTCCACAATCATACCTTGTACCATTTCCTTTTTACAACATAATCAGGATGGCATCTATCCAGTCTTGGGCAACCTGGTCATCCTGCCATACAGACAGTATCAAAGAGTGAACCACACAATGTACATTGACACCACCATGTTTTAGCAGCTCCATAGCAATGCCATCCAGCCCAAGGGTTTTGTTCGAGTTGATCTATTTTATGCAGTCAACTGTTTCTATGAGAGTTGGCTTAGCATTAAGTTCTGGACTAAAAGAATACTGAGATCTGATTTCTATTGCAGCAAAATTAACATTGGATTGGTTGCAGAAGAGATCACAAAAGTGTTCATGATATTAATGCACAATTTCATCTGAGGTTTTCAACAAGGCGGTCTGTATCTCCCTCGAGAGGTCAGAGCACCATTTGTTTTTTATTTGGCACACACAGCACAGAACCTCACTTAATACAGAAGAGAAGTGGGCAGCGAGAGTGTTGAACTATCCGGATTTGCATTTTTGAGCGTGCTGGCAATGGTCCTATTGTCATAACTTTGATTGGTAGAGAGCATGAGCTGTACAGGAGTGCATCTCAGATCTCGCTCGTTCAACATTGTGTCACTTTCAGACACGACAGAAGGCCCCTATCGCTCTCGGGATTTGTACACAACTGGTAGTAAATGGTCTGCAACAAAAAAAAACTAGTTTTTATCAAACGGAAATGGAATCATGTCATCTTTTCTAGGGCGACAATTTTATCGTTTCAACCTGTATATATACATACATATATGTGCATACATGTATACACACACACATATATATATATATGTGTGCATATATATGCAAAAAATATATATACATATATACGCATATATATATATATACATATATATACATAAATATACATAAATATATATATACACACATGTATACATATGCATATATATATATCAATATATATATACATTACCATTTACTCTATTAATTATAGCAATTCTACCAAATAATCCCCACAATATCAATCTCTATAACTCACCTCAACTATTGACTCTAAAGGTTCCACACACACTACATTAATCAGTGCCAATCACATCCACCGTATTACGTTTCTGAATTTTTAGATGAGGATTGATTATTTGTATTATTTGGATTCTTTGGACTACAGTTCTCATCGAGTAGGGCATGAGCTTGTCTGAGACAGAATCCACAACAACCGGTAGAAGAAACATCAATTACAAACTAAAATCTCGTCCCCTTCCTGAAAAGTATATTTTGACAAAACGTACATTCAAGAATACTTGGTAATATTGTATAAGAAAGAATTTAAGGAGGTTAAATCACACCAAATAAAGAATTTGGAGAATCTAAAAGCCCAAGGATTTAAGACTCCATATCCACCATTCACCAATAAGAGCCATTGCCAACAAAAGTAAACATCTGCTAACTCCCTCTGAAGAATCAGTGCTGAACAAAAGTTTTATCTCTGCCACAACCATCAAGCAGATTCCATACTCAGATATGATAGTTACAATAGCAGCCTTGAATAAAGTACAAGGAGATGAACTAAGGTGGAAAGCAAGACAAGCACACAAAAATTCAAAGCCTTCAAAATTCTACCTTCTCAAAGGAAGAAGTGTTTACTATCAAGTCACTGTGCAGTGACAATGAAGACGAAGGCAATGCAACAGTGTTAATGGATAGAGAAGAATATTCTAAAAACTTGGCAGATCTCATAGGATCTGGTGGCTACTGTAAAGTGAAAAAGAATCCGACTTTGAAAACAGAAAGGAAACTGTCACAGATCCTCAGTAAGAAAAAGGACCTAATACTCCCTGAAAAATATAGAAAGCTTGTTCAGTATTACAACAAACTACCATACCTATTATACGACCTCCCTAAAATTCATAAGAACGGTATTCCATTAAGGCCCATTGTCAGTAGCCGAGGTTCAGCATGCCATTCATTGAGCCAAGTCCACCCCAATCATAGGCAAATCTCCATTGTATATCAAGAATTCAACTCACTTCATCGAAATAATAAACAATGTTCCCATTCATTCCAACCAAATGTTGAGTCTGTTCACGAAATCATACATTGATAAGACTCTGACAGTAGTAAGGGATAAGCTGAATTCCTAATTGGAAATATAATAGAGATGACGATCTGCAGAGGAACTACATCGTTCACGATGGGATTTGATATATATATATATATATATATATATATATATATATATATATATATATATATATATTGAAGAAGTTTAACAATGGGATCACTATTGTTCCTAGTACTGTCCAATGCATACATGGAATACTTTGAGGAAATTGTATTAAGATCAACATCACTAAAGCCAACAGTGTGGTTGCGATATGTGGATGACGCATTCATACTCTTGCCCAATTAGGAAGACGTTCGAGCATTACTAGACCATGTGAACTCTATCTATTCTCCAGTTCACAATGGAAAAAGAACATAATAACACATCGTTTCTAAATGTTCTGATAATCCACACTGATCAGGGGTTTATGTTATCTCTACACAGAAAACTAGCTTTCACTGAAGAATACGTAAACTTCCACTGTCCATATAATAGAAAGAAAGGAATCGTCCGTTGCCTACAACATTAAGCTAAAGTAATATGTAGTAACAGCATTACAAATCAAGAGGAGATAGACAGTTTAAAAGAAACCCTCCACTAAAACAACTATCCAGAGAACATAACATCAGCTCCAAGAAATCTGGACTAGACACCACTCGGAAACTCACCACAGTTTGTATACTATACATGAAGGGCTTATCAGATGAGTTTCTATGTTCCGGTTCTGTAGCGCTTATATCTATCTGCTGTGTGATCAGTTGTGCAGTTTGTGTGCTATTTCTTGTTGGGTTATGCAGATTGTCTCTGGTATAACTGGTACTATGGGTTTGGGCTGTCAGGTTATTTGTTGTCGGGTTAGGGTTAGATGGAAGTTCTGTTACTGTATACGAATATATGACGTCTGAATGTACACAGTCATTCTCCAATGGGCAGATATTTGGGTCGTTACAATTGCAGTTTGGTTGTCATTAATTATTTTATGCGCTGATTCTATTTTCCTATTATTAGTGCTTATAATAGTTTGTGCTACATTAGGCATAGTTGAGAAGGATAATTTAATAGTTTTTATTTAGGATTGTGCTATATATGTGAGGATGCTTGAAAGAATCTTCTACTAATTTAAAGAATTCTGTTGGGACATTAGTTTGGACGTTATTGTTGTATGGGGGGGGGTTGAACCAAATATTGGACTTTCTTCTGATCCGATTTTTTGGGGATGTCTGTTCATCTTGTATAAGCTTTTCATTGTTTGGAGTATCTGGCATATGATACTTATGATTCGATTTTGCTTTATTATTTTGCTTAGATTTGCGTTTAGTCATGTTGTGGGTAACTATGCCTTAGGGGCTGGAGAGTTTCTTAGCATTATTCGTATCATACTTAACTGTGTCTTTGTATCCCGAGTTTGCTAGTGCGTTGTTATAAAAGATGGAGCTTTCATTGAATATTTTATGGTTTGCAGAGAGATTAGAGATTCCTTTGGACACTGAGGTAGGGATTGCCTTAATGACAGATCTAGGGTTATTGGAGAATTTGTGGACATAGTGCAGCGACAAATTTGGTTTATGATAGAGGCAATATGATCCTTCCTTTAGGTTTAAGGTTACGTCAAGGAAGTTTGAGGTGTTTTTTCTTTCTCTAATGTTATACTAAGGCCAAAGCTGTTAAAAAATTCTCTTAGTTTAATTATGGTACTATTGTACATCCTGGGCCTAGCCTCAGTTACTAATAGACCTTGCAGGTCGCTATTACTGAATCTGTGTTTATGCTCATTTAATAGGTAGATTCCTACCAGATCTGTCACTTGGGCAGAGTCTGACGCGCCCATCACTATATCGAAGTGATCAGAAGTGTCTTTTCTGGTCCACAACTTATTATCAAATTGCATTAAAGTCTTTCTTGCTAGTAGAATTAGTCTAATTTCTGAGTCGGAAAGGTCTGAGTTGTTTTTTGCTAGGATGAGCACTTTGTTTAAAAGGATAAGAGAAATAGATTGGTAGTAATTGTCAATGTCAAATGTTATAAAGCTTAACCTTGATTTGTCTTTAAGGTTTATGAACCAATCTATAACATTGTCCGAAGATTGCCAGAGAGAGAAACTTATTTTCTTTTTTTATATTTGGTATTATTCTATCTAATATATTTTTACTTATTCTTTCTAGGTCTAATTTTGAGGGACAAATAAGCCTGATACATGGGTTGCTAATGAAATTAGACTTATGGTCCTTTAAAGAGAATCTTGGGGTAGCTGGAGTGAGGATTTCTGTGTGGTTACTCAGGTTCATGCTAGTGAGGAGGTTCTTAGCTTGGTTGTTGATATTATGTACTGAGTTTTGCGGTACTTCCTTATACGATTTTCTTAGCTCTTTATATATCAAGCCCTCATAAGCTTGGTAGTTCAATTTGTAATAGTTTTTAGTTTTATCTGCGGGTACAAAGAGTTCTGTCCTATTCTTAATTTTACGTGTGAAAACATTAATTTTGTTAACTATCGGGTTGGGATGTTTATTAGTTTTCTTAAATTTTATTTTTTTTGATTAGATTAACTAGGCCGTTTTCAAATTCTTCTAAATGCTCATTGGCTTTAGGGAATTGGTTTGATTTTAATCTATAATATTTAGCCGTCATTCTCTCTTGCTCCCTCTGTCGGGAAATACTATTTATTGGCAGAGGGGGATTTGCTAAGTTACTGTGGAGCGGGGGGGGCTTACTTGTGGGGACCCAAGCGGGTTTGTTTTAAGCTCATGTTACGGTCATGGTGGTATGCTTTCCATCTAACATTAATAATGAATTTATTGATAGCTGCTATTAATTTAGAGATGTAGGATTTTCGGGATGGGATTGGGATGTTCTTGGATGAGAGGGGGATGTATTATTTATTAAACATATCTGGAGAAGTCAAATAAAGCTCAGCCAGGAGGGAGCTTATTGTAACTTAATGCGTTAGAGGAAAAGAGAGAGTTCAATTCCACAAGAGGAGACTTATCTGGATAATGCCAAGCTCAACAATTATCATTGACAGAACAACAGGAGTATGAAATGAAGTCTCAAAACTATATATTGGTGGATATAGATTGGTTCATTTATTGAGTATACAAGCAAATAATTAGGGGGATAGAAGCGACTCTTTATGCCAAGGCATTTCGAAGCCTAATGCTTCTCATCAGAAGAGTAGAGAAGATGCTAGGTGGAGATGCGGCATCTAGCATAGGGGTCATTTGGAGCGAAAAAGACTAAGTGAAATCATAGAATGTTAGAGGAAGCTTTATTGAATTCTAAATAAAGGAGAAGCTTGTTATATATAGTATGATGTAAAAAAGTGTATATGGTCTTTACCATAATCTTGAATTTATTTTTAAATTTAAGGGGTATATGTTTTAGGGTTAAATTGGAGGTATATTGTGACTGCATGTTAATTCTATTTTAACAGTTTGTGAGGTGTCTAATATCTACGGAGTGGTATTTTTGACAGGTGCAACTATAAAATCGCGTATAATTTTGGGAGGGATAGTTGCAAGGCTATAATATTGATTTTTAGAGCTTCGTATATGTTAGGTACTATGTGGCAATATTTCTAAGTTTCTTTTGTTATGATATAGGGAGTGTGGTTATAAGGGGGCGGTAGGAGGATAGGCTGGCAATGTCTTTGGGTGCGTTTAACTTGATGAAAATGTTTTTGGATACAGATAATTGGCGTGGTGGAAGAGTAAGGGGAAGTTTACTACTTATAAAAATGGTAATAATGCCAATAATAATAATAATAATAAGAAGAAGAAGAAGAAGAAGAAGAAGAATACCAATAGCAATGATAAAAGTAATACCAATGATGATGGTAATAACAATGAAAATGATGATAATAGTAAAGGTTATGATAGCAATGACGGGGATAATAATAATAATAATAATAATAATAATAATAATAGTAGTAGTAGTAGTAGTAGTAGTAAAAATAAAATAATAATAATAATTGTAGTAGTAAAAGTAAAACAATAATAATAATAGTAGCAATAATAATAATAACAATCCTACTACCACTACTACTAATACTACTACTACTACTAATAATAATAGTTTTAATAATAATTACTAGGAGGTGAATAAAAGCAAGAGGTGCAGACAAATGTGAGGTCAAAATAACACGAAATAGAGTTAAGGGGTGAAAGATGAGGCGTCCCGTGAAAAAAAGAATATATATATATATATATATATATATATATACACACACACACAAAATAAATAAAAAAATAAAAGTTAAAGGTTTTTTAAAAATGGGGAAGATTTGGATACCCAATGCGCATGATAAAGCGTTGCAAGGGAGTTAGGGTAGTGCAAATGTATCCATATATACACACATGTACACATTCGCATACATGTATACACATATATATGTATGTATGTATATACAATTATATTCATACACATACATGGGAGTAGCCGGCAAAACAGAAGAGTTCGGGGAACAAAAACCTGGGTTTTTTTTTAAAGTCCTTTACTGGGAAATGTCTGCAAGAGTCCACATTAAATTTCTTGATTACCCGATTACGAGGGCCAGCAATCTATGTTATTTATGAATAAGCAGGGCCTACAAAATGGAATACATATGTTCTCGTTTTTAAACACGAGGGACAGGTTTCTTCATACGGTGTCACTTCTTTTATTCAAGAGATGTTGAGGGAAGCAGGATTTACGTCTGTCCGTTAAAATTCCATATTTCTCCTACAAGTTTTGTGTTATATTGTTACAATGGTCTTGCATAGATGCGCTGGTGTGATGAATTCTTTTTCCTTCTATGATTCTAGACCGTGAGGGCTGGTGGACCACCAATCCGGCATGTGGCTGAGACATCTGAGAGGAGGAGAACCATGCGTTGGCAGGAGAAGCATGTCCATAGAAAGGAGTAGACAGATCCAGCTTTGACCCCGTCCCAGGCAGAGAAGCAGAAAAGCTACATCTGCAGCAACTGTGGCAGGTCCTGTGTCTCCCGCATCGGCCTGCACAGCAACACCACAAACTGCACCCCACCCCCTGACTGAATCAGGATGCAGAATTCCATGATCTCTCGAGATCGACAGAGCCAACAGCAACAACAACAACAATAACAACAATAACGAAGGCAGCAATTAGAAGGGTGAACCATGCTCTCCAGAGACTGGTCCCGTACAATATATCCCTTACCGAGCTAAACCAAATATCTTATGCTACAGGAATCTACATTGTTAAAACACGCTCCCTTATTTCCAAGAGCAAAAACACTGAGTGCCCAAGTCAAAAAAGAAAACACTACGCTGGAAACGGAAGCTCCAAAATGAGCTACACTTATGCAGAAGAGAATTGTTTCAAATAAAACAATTCCTTGTCACTCCTGCAATCCCTACAGCTATGTACGTAGAAAACGGACTCATAAAACCCGACATAGTGATATAGACAAAAAGGAGAAAGAAAAAATCTGAGTAAAAATTAGTGTCCTAATGATTGATTAGAGGGAAAAGATAATGTAATACCAAGCTTTCATGTATGACATGAAAAGATAACGTAATACCAAGCTTTCATGTATGACATGAAAAGATAACGTAATACCAAGCTTTCATGCATGACATGAAAAGATAACGTAATACCAAGCTTTCATGTATGACATGAAAAGATAATATAATACCAAGCTTTCATGCATGACATGAAAAGATAACGTAATACCAAGCTTTCATGTATGACATGAAAAGATAACGTAATACCAAGCTTTCATGCATGACATGAAAAGATAATATAATACCAAGCTTTCATGCATGACATGAAAAGATAATGTAATACCAAGCTTTCATGTATGACATGAAAAGATAATATAATACCAAGCTTTCATGCATGACATGAAAAGATAATGTAATACCAAGCTTTCATGCATGACATGAAAAGATAACGTAATACCAAGCTTTCATGTATGACATGAAAAGATAATATAATACCAAGCTTTCATGCATGACATGAAAAGATAACGTAATACCAAGCTTTCATGCATGGCATGAAAAGATAATATAATACCAAGCTTTCATGCATGACATGAAAAGATAATGTAATACCAAGCTTTCATGCATGACATGAAAAGATAATATAATACCAAGCTTTCATGCATGACATGAAAAGATAATGTAATACCAAGCTTTCATGTATGACATGAAAAGATAATATAATACCAAGCTTTCATGCATGACATGAAAAGATAATGTAATACCAAGCTTTCATGCATGACATGAAAAGATAACGTAATACCAAGCTTTCATGCATGACATGAAAAGATAATATAATACCAAGCTTTCATGCATGACATGAAAAGATAACGTAATACCAAGCTTTCATGTATGACATGAAAAGATAATATAATACCAAGCTTTCATGTATGACATGAAAAGATAATGTAATACCAAGCTTTCATGCATGACATGAAAAGATAATGTAATACCAAGCTTTCATGCATGACATGAAAAGATAACGTAATACCAAGTTTTCATGTATGACATGAAAAGAAACTGAAATCTTAGGAAGATATCTGTCAGTCCAGTTATTATAGGAGCAACTGGACTCATGAAAAAGAATTTGAAAACTACCTGGCAAATATACCTGGTGAACCAAGTGCAAGAGAAATTCGAACAATTGCACTTAAAGAGACAGTCAGAATCTTAAAAAGATCTCTCGGTTGCAATATCTGAGTTAGCAGGTGAATGTTTGGCATTTGGTAGAATGCCCCATCCCCAGCTTGAACAAACTGATAAGAAATTTTTTTAAAAATAGGAAGCATATATATATATATATATATATATATATATATATATATATATATATATATATATATATATACTTACTTTACTTTATTATAGATCTAGTACATGTCCCATTCAAATAGCGAACAAAAAGCTTTCAAAGTTTCCAAAATAACCATTCTTTATAATTTCTTTGAAACAAAAAACTATATTCAACAAAGGCTAAACAATACATTCAGATCAATGAAGAACCCGAAAATAGTGTTGAAGAATTTTCTATACTTTTGTTTTATATCCTTCAAAAGAATTCTTTACTTTTCCTACAATGGTCTTTTCCAAAATTATATTCATAGCACGGATGCATTTCGTTCTGACCTTATAATCTTCACATAATTTTATTTGGGGTTTATTTACTTATTTTCTTTGTGAGATTTAAATATGCAGCATATTTTAATAACATGTTTTGACATTGTTTGGTCATGAATTCAATGAAATGAAAATGGATGCTCGTAACTCTTTAAGTAAAAATAACTTATTTACCTTGCACTCTGACTTACAAAAGTTGGTAACACAACTGGAAAAAATAACCTGCAGATCAAATTAGCACATAATGTCAATCATATTCGGCGATGTTTCTTAAGTAAACACACAATGAGCCAGGCTCATGAAAAGAATGTTAAAAACTATATGGCAAATATACCTGGTTAACCAAATGTAAGACAGTTTAAACAGTTGTACTTAAAGGGACAGTTAAAAGCTTTCCGCACACATCTTGTAGAGTTCAATGCACCAATGTCTGCTCTTTTTAATTTCGGTTTCAACTCCACAGGCAGGACGATGCTGACAAATAAAATATGGTACCTGCATTTTAATTATTATCCTCCTACCAAATAACGTGAAAATTTCCATTTTCAAAATTAATACTTGTTTTCTCGTCCACTTGATCACGTTTTATTAGTCAACAAAATGGACAACAGAAAGCAGAAGGCAAAAAGAGCAAAACATCTTGACTATCCCCAATTTCAATTTCATATACATTAAAAAATTTATTTATTTTTATTTTTATTTTTTTTGCATGTGGCAAAGAGTACAAGTTCCGTTTCTGGCTAAGAAACGATTTTATCCCAAATTTCTGCGAATAGCAAGCAAAATAATGGAGAAAATTCTATGAGTTGAAGTACAATTGAACGTGTTAAATGCATTTTGGTAACACAATAACTGTTTTAATAATGCTTACAACGTGCCATGAAAAGAGCTCTACCCGGTTATTTACTAAATCAGCTTAGAAACGAAATTTCTGAAGTATGCATCGGTCTAGGTGTTAATAAGAACAGTTTAATAATCCTATTTTTTTAAGTTACGATGTAATCCTTACAAGAATGATGTAGTATTTACAAAGTTTTGAAAAATGTTTAAAAATGAAATATTTTCAGCAAAGAATTAATACACTGATTAACAATAAATTGGTTGTCTGCATTTTTTTATTAATTCAATTTAACATCATATATTCAATTCGTAATGCTGCAATACTCGAAGTTATAAATTTATTATTTTTTTACTAGAATACCTTGTCCTTTTCTTTTCCATGTTTAAACTTAACCATATTACTTTTCATGCTCGCATTTGTCTATTGTAATATATAGACAATTGTTGCCATAGTGCTCACCAGAAATGTAAACATCATGTTAAAATTGTGAAATCAAGGTTAAATTTGAACCATGTATTTCTCCCCTTCATAATATACCTCTTTTATTTTTATTTTGTAAACATCCTTAGTAGGGAAGGGGGACACTTTTATAAGGATGATTTCCATTACCTTATTTTTGACCCGTCATGACCTTCATGACTTACTTGGTTATTTTGAGAAATTTTCCATTCATTTTGTTCTTTCCAAGAACTTTGTTCTTTGCTTTTCCTACAATGTTCTTTTTTTTCTCAGATGCAAGATTTTCATAGAATTTAGTCCTGAGCATAAAAATCGTTTTTGAAATATTAACTTTTTATCTTTTTCATAATATTGAATTAGCAATGTATTTTAAGAACATTCATAACCATTGTTTGGTCATGAATTTAATAGAAATTAAAATACGATGTTAGACCTTGTTTAGCAGTTAAACATAGATAGATAGATAGATAGATAGATAGATAGATAGATAGATAGATATAATATGCGTCATAAACGTCATAAAGAACTTATCCTTTCTCTCTGGTTTGATAGATTATCATTTTGCGACATCATCCCTGTTATCCCTCTTTATGTTTTACACAATGCATATTATTATTTGACAAACTTTGACCTCAAATCTTCAATTGGCCAATTTATTCCTGTGAAACCAAATGAATTGGAATTAAAACTAGTGGTTTAAGACTCTGTGAGGATGATCTAGTCAGAAGTTATTCATAATTAAGGAAATGGATCCAGAGATAAGTAAATAAAATATTTAAATGTCTTTGTCTCTTTGTTTGTGTATGAACACGTTCGTTACATGTCTGAGATAAGAATATAGTGAACATCCAGAACCTGCCTTCCCTCCTCACTTGGCAAATAATATGAATAGGCCCGATTAAAGACACATACGTTAAGTGCTGATGATGGATGTAAGCATACTACTATTGCTCGCATGTGGAAGCTGTTTCGAATCCTTACATGCAGACTTATTTTCTTCAAAATTCAGAGAAATGTCTTTGCAACCTATGTTTGATCTGTCACGTTTCATATCAGTGAGACATGGGTCCCAAACACTTCTGATTTGCAACGGTTTTTAGTGCAATGATCATGCTATGATCAGTTACATATGCAGTTGCAAAATAGAAGAATAAATCTCATCAATTGTATTTCATCAGAAACTTCATATTAGCAAGATTATGGATGCCTTACATGTTTGGTTCCTCAACTGGTTCTGTCATGTATAACATGCAATGTTATACCTCTTGCATCTACTCCATAATGCACAAGAGAATATAGTAAACTAAGGAAGCTCTGGTTTGCATGCATAAGAAATGATATAATTGCATGCAACCTGATTGATTTTGACCCTTTGGACCAAACTAAACGAATAACAGGTGAGATGTTGCCCTGCGTTATCGTTGTACAAAAACCTTAATACCAAGAAAGTTTTAGCTAATAGCTTGAAGATTGTTACATAAGAATCAGTTTTAAGTGAAAGTCTTCTGTAGGTTGAATATTCAATCAATACTATAGGCAAAACTAAGAACAAAATAAAATTATTGCATACTTTTACCCTGTAATGACTGACAGAATGAGAATAATCCACCTTCGTTGATTAAATAAAAACTTCCATTTTAAATTCTTTATAGATCTGATATAAAGATTCAGAGTTTGACAAGGCACATCTGAAGAAGAACAGAGTTTACATCGGCCAAGATGTGAACAGTAGTTCAAATAATCCAGATAATATGGATATACTTTTAATGCTATGATGTGGTAAATAACGTTTTAAAGTAATGCATACCTATTAGAGTACCCACGCAAAATAATTTTTTTTTAATGGCAAGGTTAATGCAAAGACAAAGCAGCCATTTTGTTTTTAAATACTTATTTTGTTCTTTAAGAGAGTAAGTAAAATATGACCTACCTTAAGCTATTTGGATGCAGAAAATGAACAAAGAAATGGAATCCATTTGTAATCCAATAAAAACAAATTAAGAAACTGCTTTACTTACCTGAAACAAAAAGAAAGAAAAAACGTTAGAAACAGATATATATAGACAGAGAAAGATAGAGTATGCATGCATGTATGTGTGTTTAGAAATAGCTTTAAATAGAAATAGCAAAATAAAAACTCACAGCAAAATTAATTTATATGTCTTAAAATCATTTTATTCAGAACCTAGTATTTAAATCTATCTATGTATATAAAAGAGACCTTATCTGTCTGTTTGTAGAACGATCTCTACCAAACTAGTCTGTCAATTTTTGGTCTACAGACTTAAAACTTGCTATATAAGGAGATTTTACTTTCAGAATGAATTCGATTTCTTTACAGCCGGTAAAAATAGTTGCTAAGGGACCAAAATGAAAAAATTGCAACTTGTCAGGCATAAGTCGATTAAATGTGTATCTTCAACACATACGCAAATATGCATTTATACATTTAACAACGTTATTTTAAATGTTTTATTATGCATATGAACTTATGTTTTATTGTTTTCTTTATGACGATTTAACAGACAAAAATTTTTTAATAAAAATGATTTTTTATCAGAAAACATTAATGAAAATATACACCTACTCATATACGAGTGTGAATTAACTACTGGAGAGTCCGAATTATCTACTAGACATCATTCTTAAGTGTCTTTGGTCTCTCTATATACAAAGGTTTGTTAGAAAAATCTGACATGAAAATACTTCACCCTACAACTAAACCTTGACCAAATATTGAAAATAACATAGTATTCAAAACTATACACGAAGAGTAGTGCACCTTCTCCCAATGATGCTATCTCAAATAACACTGCATAGCTGGATACTCCACCGGACTAGATGAATTCTTGCCTGGAATCCGTAATACCACAAAAAAGATATACTAAAATATAGTTAACATGGTCATTTGGGATAAGGAAAATTAATGTTCTTAACCACTTAATTAACTCAACGTTTAACAAGTGAATAAAACTTTAATGGAATAATCAAATATCTATGTATTTCATATAGAGATCAGGTGTTAGCCTAAGGAAAAGAGTTTTTGATTTCTGAGAACTTCGACTGAAATAAAATAAAACAAAACCGTAAATATAACAATAAAGAAGATATTTATTGTAAAGAAGAACATTGTTTAAAAATAGATGAGAATTAATAGTAATACTCATCTTATTAGATCGTTTACCCCTCTTTGACACATCCAGAACGTCAAGGGTTTTTCATGCCAAATTTGAGATGAATAGGTTTTGTATTATCACTAATAGTAATATTAATATTTTTACCTTGGCATCAAAAATGTTTTACTTGAATAGTTTTGGAGCCTATCAGTGTATATTGTTTTTAATTATTATTATTACTATTATTATTACTATTATTATTATTATTATTATTATTATTATTATTATTATAACAACAACAACAACAACAATAATAATAATAATAATAATAATAATAATAATAATAATAATAATAAAAATAACAACAACAACAATAATAATAGCAGTATTAATAACCATTCAGCTTACTGATTTTGGCATATTTTTAACAGCTGTGACGCATTTTATGTTATGATGTTCGGTTTAATACAATGTTAATATTATGATATTCAGTTTATGATATTCGGCTTAATAGAGTTGCATATATTTTCTAAATTAATCTGTCTCTGACCAGGTCTTCATTTATTCATCTTTCTCTTAAGTCCATTCTTATCGCCTCTTGTAATGTTCTCTTTGGCCTTGTAACCTGCCATCTAAACCTATGACTAGATAGAAGTAATTTGTAATTGTATCGCCTGCACTGACAATTGAACCCTCAACCCTCCACAAGACTATAACTTACAACTAATTATTAGTTAACACTTTTATTCATTGTGCTACATGTGCTGGCTGACGGAATGAGAATAAGATATCCTTGTGAATTCTGTACCGATTTCAGAGTTTGACATAAAAGAGTTTGAAAGATGCACCTAAAAATGCTGAAAGGTTTCATCGGCTAAAACTTTGTAAAAATAACATCTAAGATGAGAAAAGTAATTTGAATGATCCAAATAAGATGTGTTTAAAAATTATTTTCCAATTTGAACAAAAAATTTGTCCACTGCAAATTTATTTTCGAGTTTTTTGGTGATGACATATTTCATGCAAATTTAGTACAATTCTGTCGAGTAGTTTTAGAGACTATAAGTGACCTACAAACAGAACACATGTAATAAAGCCACTTTATTTAACAACCAGCAAATGATGAAACAGATTTAATTTTTATATTTAAACTAAAATTAATAGTAAAGTAAATTTTCTCCATATCTCATTGACTATTATGATTCTGTTAATGAAAGTTGCATATACAAATCTGCTTAGGTAGCCAATTAATGCAAACTCTTGCTGCATGGTCTCAGAAAATCTGCATTCCTTTCATTTACTTTCAGTAATTTTTATATTTTTCCGACCTTGCAGTTTCTCCTAACATTTTATCTGTACTAAAAATCAGGAGTATTTTCACTCTTATACTCATACCTATACAACCACTGCCACCATGCCACCTTACGACACCTTTTTCATTCCTAAATTATTACTAGTAGTTTTTTTCCAATTATATAACAATTTCATACATAAGTTTGTTTTTTACTTTTTCGGTTTTATCAGTGGTTAATCATGATCAGCAAATAATTTAATAATTCAAGGTCAAATCCAGGAATCTCCTCAGTTACTCCTAGGAAACGTCGGAAAATCGGTTTGCTAGTTATTCATAATTAATTTATATAATTATAATATATATATATATATATATATATATATATATATATATATATATATATATATATATATATATTAAGGGGATTAGAACAAAAGTCTAAAGAGTAGAGTATATTTAATGTATTAGTAAATTCATTAATACAATTAAAATAAAATATAATAAAACAGTGCTCGTTGTAATGTAGATATATAATAAGCTCGATAGGCATATATATATCCTAGAGCTATGTTAACACTGAGTAAGATGATTGATAATTTGTAATTAAAAATTAAAAATCGGTTTTACAAGGAAGAACAAACAAAATCAATAAATTGTACGATCGTTTCAGAAACCATGTTTTTATTGAGATAGACAATAAGTCTTGGACAATAATTTTATCATTTAGTTTTTTGAAACAAAGTCTCCTCGTCAGCAAAAATATTGGGTGTTTTTTTTTTTAAAGACACCAACAATAAAACTAGCATTTTTTTAAGTAAGGCAAATGTATCTTTTAATGGTTCCACTTTTAAAGCTCGTAAGTATCATCGTCAATGCCTTCATTGGGATGTTAAATATGAACTATATCATAGCAATAAAAAAAAAGAAATATAGAATTAAGCAGTTAGTGTTCAACTATATGACCAGTTGAGATATAGAATAAATAAAACTGCCAAGCGCACTAAAACGCCAGTCCGTATTAAAGCGAGAATATTCTATTATACGCAGAAGTTCTGATTCGATTTTACTTCGTAAATGGACATTTAAGCGTATAAATGTTCCTTCATTCAAACAAATATTTTTTGCCAAATAGATGCCAGCGAGAGCCTTTATTTTGATAAGTGTCAATTTGTCACCGCACATTTTCTTCCTAAGTTGGATTGTACTTTTTATATATACATGCATAATGTCTCGTGTTCTAGTAAAGTAGGTATACAAATTAGTTCACTATTTGATATTCTTAGATAACTTTAGTACGTTCGATCAACATGATTTTCAATGTATTTACATCATTGAGTTATGTATATGTGTAGTTAAATTTGTATATGAATTTCTACCAAAGTCTGAAGTCTTTGTAGAACCCGGAAATGTAATCTAATGTATGGAAGCACATATCATACCTTTATGTTAGTTAAAATTGGGGTCATCTTGTTTTTGATTTATATGCAAGATATTTTTCGTAAAGTTCTCTTGAAAAGATATTGAGCACTTGTGTGTGCATAACCTATTATATTGAATTCGTTCTATTATTAGGTTAAATTTCATGGAAATGTCATTATAAATATATTAGCAGATTGCCCAGCGTTGTCCGGGGAATCTACTTTTATTTTTGCACCCTCTCCATACATACATGAGGTCATCTGCTATGACGTCACATATGACGTCATAACACATATATATCACGTGTTACGATATCATTGTGTTCAAACACAGAATAAGGATTTATTTCATAAATAAATAAATATATATATATATATATATATATATATATATATATATATATATATATATATATATATATATATATATATATACGAGAGGGAGGAGAAGAGGGAGAAAGAAGACGAAATTGTAAGAGATTGTAAAAGAATTATAAAATAGAAAGTAACTGAAAAATACGCATAAACAATCGATCATTTGTAATTTCAGCTAAGATGAAATCATCAATTTACCAGATTCATCAGCCGAGAATCATTTTTTCTGGTCAAATCCACAATTCAAAAATACATCTATAAATATCTAGAGACAATTCCTTACATTCCTTGAACCTTTACACACAATCTCTTGTAGGCAAACGAGGCAACTTTTTTAAAATTCAAAATCTATTCCTAATATGCATTTTTTTAGATAGACAAATTTGAACAAAACGAAAAAGAACTTTTTTAGTAGCATCCATTCAATCAATGCTTCCTATAGTAAAATGATATTTTAATCTAAAATCGGACAGACCAACGAAAATTCTATTTCAATCTAAAATCGGATAGACCAAAGAAAATTCTATTTTCGTTGATTTTTCAAACTTTAGTTTGACAAATCAGCGAAAATACTATTCAATCTAAAGTGGGGCAGACTTACGAAAAACTTATTTCAATCCAATATGAGACAGATCAACGAAAATGCTATTTCAATTTAAAGTGGGGCAGACTTACGAAAAACTTATTTCAATCCAATATGAGACAGATCAACGAAAATGCTATTTCAATTTAAAGTAGGGCAGACTTACGAAAAACTTATTTCAATCCAATATGAGACAGATCAACGAAAATGCTATTTCAATTTAAAGTGGGGCAGACTTACGAAAAACTTATTTCAATCCAATATGAGACAGATCAACGATAATGCTATTTCAATTTAAAGTAGGGCAGACTTACGAAAAACTTATTTCAATCCAATATGAGACAGATCAACGAAAATGCTATTTCAATTTAAAGTGGGGCAGACTTACGAAAAACTTATTTCAATCCAATATGAGACAGATCAACGAAAATGCTATTTCAATTTAAAGTGGGGCAGACTTACGAAAAACTTATTTTAATCCAATATGAGACAGATCAACGAAAATGCTATTTCAATTTAAAGTGGGGCAGACTTACGAAAAACTTATTTTAATCCAATATGAGACAGATCAACGAAAATGCTATTTCAATTTAAAGTGGGGCAGACTTACGAAAAACTTATTTTAATCCAATATGAGACAGATCAACGAAAATGCTATTTCAATTTAAAGTGGGGCAGACTTACGAAAAACTTATTTTAATCCAATATGAGACAGATCAACGAAAATGCTATTTCAATTTAAAGTAGGGCAGACTTACGAAAAACTTATTTCAATCCAATATGAGACAGATCAACGAAAATGCTATTTCAATTTAAAGTGGGGCAGACTTACGAAAAACTTATTTCAATCCAATATGAGACAGATCAACGAAAATGCTATTTCAATTTAAAGTGGGGCAGACTTACGAAAAACTTATTTTAATCCAATATGAGACAGATCAACGAAAATGCTATTTCAATTTAAATTAGGATAGAAAAGTGTAAATACTTTCTTAAGTGGGGAAGAACCACTTAAATTTAACAAAAATGTCATTTCCAAATTAAGAATGGCAATGCAATGAAAACCTTATTTCAAGCTAGAGTGTGAAAGATAAACTAAAATGTTTTGCAAAATTAAAACGTGACAGAGCAACGGTTATGCTACTTCAAACTTGATTGCAATAAAACAACGAAATTAAAGATGACAGAGCAATGCACATAATATTTATAAATTTAAACATGACGAACCAACGAAAATGCTTTTGCATTCAAGAGCATGAGAGAACTAGAAAATGCTATTAACAACTTAAATGTGTCAAGCTTAAGTGTAGAGGGAAATGCTATTTCACACTAAGCATGACAGACCAATGAAAGTGATATTTCATATTTAAATATCATATTATAACTGAAATACTATTTCAAATTTAAGCATGAAAGACCAACAAAATTGCTATATAACAGTTAAAAAATTACATTTCGTACATAAAAATGCTAATTCAACATGTAAAAGCAAAAAAAAATGATGTTTCAAACATAAACTTGTCAGATGGGTGCATTTAAAACAGATGTAAATGGAAAACTAGTTGGATCATGCTAGCACTCCAGAAAGTACCTTACTCTATTTGCTAAACTGTTGCCATACCTAAGGATGTGCTACACAGAGTATTCTTTTGTAACAATGTACAAAATCAACTTCAAAATCTAGCAGGGTTGGTGTTGGTCGTGATCTTTTTTCTTCTTTAGAATTCCTTTTTCGCAGAGAAGCGTTGTTAGTCTTTTTCTATCTTTTTCTTAGTTTCATGGAAGATTAAGATTTTCATTGAGTCTTCCTTGTAAGACATTTACAGCAAGAACTTGATTTTCCATCACAGTTACAAAAGCCTTTCCTTTCTCCCTTCATTTCCGTAGTCAGAACCTCTTTGTAAGAGCTTTCCACCTGTGAAACATATAACCACAGGACTGCTTCCCTACTGATTACAACTTAGTCGCTATCAAATCCACTCTCATCAATTTTTTGTCATGGACCACCCCATAAGCAACCAAACAAAGTTTATTCCATTGATCAATATTAGTACTCTAATAAAATGTCTTATCTGTTGGCTGGTAATCATTTCAGTCTTATTGTCCCTTATCCTTGAGTGGCTCTATACCTTGATTATCAGTGACCTCAATATAAAAAATAGGTATCCATTAAATCTGAGCATTTAGTGATGAAAATGCTATTTTGCACTAAAGCATGTTGCAGACAAACAAGCAAAGCTTCTTACAGCGATACATGATCGCATATAACACTGCTGTCTCAAAATATGCTTCATTTATATACGTGTGTGTGTGTGTGTGTGTGTGTGTGTGTGTGTGTGTGTGTGTGTGCGTGCGTGCAAAAAAGGAGAAAAAGTGCCAGGAAAAAAATTAAAATACAAAATAGCTCAAAAATATCTAAGAGTGAGCGTTTTAAATTTCTGTAGAAAACGGATCAAGTTTATGACCGAGATTTATATTATATAACGTTTTTAGTTGAACATCTTTTAATGGTTCAAACTGCACGAACTCGAGTATCTGAAGTTGAAGATCGCATCTCAAATGTTTAAAACTGACAAGAATCAAAATGATAGATCAGGTTATCTTTTGAAATTATTCTATTCAGTTGCAAGGGAATGATCGGATTATCTGATTAGAAAATATAAAGAATAGAATATTCATTGTGTTTCTCTAGCGAAGAGGAATTTTAATTCATCAATTTTCTGCTAGAAAATTTTCTAATGTCAGGGGCAGATCCCTTTTGTAGAGCTTCCAAAGTGCAACTAAACTTCAGATGCACTCAGCCATTAAAAAATGGGAAAGTAATTACAAAATAATGTATTAAAAAAGAGATGGAGTGAAAGACATAAGAAATTAATATGAAAAGAAGAAAAGGGAAGTTGAACGATTCAAGACAAGAAGTCATTGAAACAGGAAAGGACAAGAAATAAGGGACTTCGGCCTTGATTTTGGAACACCACTACAAAAAATCATTTACTCTCTAATAAAAATATTTGTGTAGTTATTTGCATACATGTATCAAAAGCAGAGGTCAAGAGACCTAAAAACTCGACGACATTTCGCCAGTTTAGTGCAGGCTTTTTCTCTTGAAAAAATATGTTTTCTTTTACTCTTGAAAAAGCCTGCACTAAACGGACGAAACGTTGTCGAATTTTTAGGCCTCTCCACCTCTGCTTTTAATCCCATACATGTCGGATTTTCATTCTTGTTCATAATCATACATATATTAATAAATACTAGTACGACCTGTAAAAATTCCACGAAATGATAAATACACTTAATCAACAAATAGGTTTTGATGAAGCTGATATTTTTCTAGATAGCGAAAAAAATTAGTTTTTTTAAGAGAAAAACGAATAACATGCAACAAATATGATTTTATTAAGATTTCTATGAAAATAATATCCATTGTATTTTAAATATAAAATTGACCGAAATGAGATAAATTAATAAGTACTAATAAATACTGAAAAAGTTATATTTTGTTACATAGTTCAACAAAAATAATAAAATCAACAATGTAAGAGACAATTACTATGGGTTCCTTTCTCGCATCATTACAACAATGATCATATATTATCATAATGATATTCGAAATTGAGGCTACATCAAAGGGAGGCTACTTTCATATTCTTGTCCAAAGTTGCCATTTTTTTTTTAAGTCAAATTTTTCGAACTTTGACATTTAAAAAAAAAATAGTTTAGCTTTCAAAAATTATATTTGGTTTTTCAAAGTGTAACGTATGGACAAACTAAGGAAGGAACAAGCAAAATATTATAAAGACTAGCATGGGTACCCAGCGTTGCCTGGGTTGACATGAAGTTCCGTTTGAAACACACCTGTATACTAATCATTTTCATCATGGGCAACGTGGACACCCCACAACAAAAATAAAAGAACGGATGAAAACATGTAAATGTAATCACCCCCCAAAAGAAGAAGTATGTAATACCCTCTCCACCAGATATTTAGGCAGAAGGGCTACAAAGAGAAGAAACTATTCTCCACATATCGAGCACTGGAAAGCCCCCCCCCAAAAAAAATAATTAAAAATAAATCATTACAACTTTTGTTTCAATAAAAATAGCAGCGAATGCCCGTGTGATCGCAAAAAAAAAAAGAAAAAAAAGATCTACCAAAAATGAATTCCAAAAACAATTAAATTACATTTTTCGTCATTTTATATTTCTATTGTAATCCTCCCCCCCCCCAATGAATTTGTCATATTTTTGGTTCGTTCTTTTTATAAAATTGTTAGGTGAAAGTACAGAATGGTCTCATAAAAATTAATTAAATTTATCGTTATTTTATGTTTCAAATGGGTTTTGCTCACATGGAAAATTGGCCCTGTGTCTGACTAATTCTACCTTCGATGGGGATGCAAGTAAATGAAGACATTAGTTTTAATTATTTTTCTCGGTAATATGAAGAATCACTCCATTCTCGAAAATTCCTTTAAAATTACCACTTTTATAAGTTTTCGGGGGCGTTAAACACAAAAAAAGAAGTACAAAATTACGGTAAATGAGTAGTTTCCAAGATATGAAGAAATGTTAGTTTTAAAAAAGTGGGGATCACTTTTCTATAATAATTTAACGTAAAATGAACACCCAGTTTGTGATTATCATTTTTTTGTTGGGGGGTGGGGCGGTTTATATATATTTTTTTATTTTTTTTGGAGGGGATATTCGATATAGAACTCGTATAGTTTTTCAACAGGTGCTTCTGCAGTGTAATTAACCGTTTTAACGTAAGTAACGCACCAACATCAACCGAGCAGAAGAACCGTTTAATATTTGACAAAAATTCTGTTTACATTTGGTGGGAGGCGATAAAGGGGCGGGGGTGTTGTGGCAGTCAAAGCTAGTGGCCATAAAGTGGGTGCATTTCTTCATGTCCTATAAACTACTTGTTTCCTAGAATTTTAAACGTTAGTGGTAATTTTCCGAGGATGGAAAGAAAGTGCCCCCCACCAAAATGGTGGACACAAAGTGGATGCTCATTTTACGTTAAATTATTATAGAAAAGTGAACCCCCACTTTTTGAAACTAACATTTTTTTTTCATATCTTGGAAACTTGCCGTAATTTTAAACGTTATTTTCGTTTTCAGCGCCCCCGAAAACCTATAAAAGTGGTAATTTTAAAGGAATTTTCGAGGGTGGAGTGATTCTTCATATTTCCCTTTTTCTCTACCGTATAAAAAAGGTTACTTAAAAATTTAGAATAAGCGAAAACAAATTTCCTCCGAATTAAAGATAAAAATAAATATAAATAAAAATAAAAATAATAATTCAGCTTAGAAGAATATTTCGAAATGAAAACAAATTTATTACAGGAAATATTTAATAACGTGCTCCGTTTAAAACAATTTTTCAATTAAATTATCACAGTTATTTCCCCTTTGGTTTTCTGGTTTGAAAATTAAACGATTTCAGATTTCAGATAAAATAAGTTAAATTAAATATAAATTGAAATTTAAATAAACTAAATAATTAATTTTTTTTAATTAGTACAGTTAAAATAAAGCTATTATCATTATAAGTAATATCATCGAGCTAATTATTTAAATAGATTTAATTTAATGTGATATGCTAATGACCGTAACTCAATCATTGTAGATGTGGTTTGATGAATGCTATATAAAGAAATTACGTATGAAATATACCATCTCCGTTGACAGAAGTATCCTATCATGGGTGTTAATATTTCTTGACTAGGAGGGGTGTACACACATATTGATTTATATTTCTTTGGTCATTGGGAGTTGTACACACACACACACACGAACGTTACTACTTTATATATATGTAGAAGATATATCAGCTTGTTAGACAAAATTTAATGAGTAAAACATTGCTATAATAAACATTTCAAGTGTTTAGGCTTGTTTTGGTTTGGTTTGTTTTACGGCATATCAACCATCTATGGTTTATTTAATGCTAAATAGAGTTACCAAATATAATTCAATAGGTAGGATAATTATTTTATGTTACTAGAATACATTGCTCTTAAATAATTGCTCTCAAAATGAAATTCCATAGTGAAAATGGGAACATTACTTTTAGAAGCGAATTCTACAGAAAGAGGGAAGCATTACCTTCAGAAAACACTACTCTGCAATAAAACACTACTTCCAGAAACACATTATTATTTTGAAAACATTACCCTGTGGCGTTGGTAATCTTTTTACATAACGTGATTGGCCTTCTACCACTACTTTCTGGAGTTTATTTGGTGAGAAAATAAAGAGAAATAAGATTTTAATTTATGAAGAATCAGATAGAATTATGCAGTTGGAAATGAATTTATAAAGTTATGATATCCAATTCATTGGATTGGGCCTCTTTGACCTCCCGACTATCCAAAATAAGGACAAATGCCTAGCCACTAGGATTCAATCCTATGGTATAATATGCTGATGGCCAATAGGTGGTTCCGTTTTTTTTTTTTTATTGGAGGCTTATCCTTCTGTATAGGGTTGTAGCCGACAAATTCAAAACTCTGCCAAAAGTCACTCAGTGTTTAGGGGAAGAGAGAAAATAAATAGCAAAATCAACAATGCCCCCCACACCTTCCCATGTAAAATTAATTTGAAAAGAAATCATTCACTTTATTTCCATAATGAGACATTTTTTGTATTTTTCCTTTCTGAAACTGATTGATACATTTATTTTCCTGTCTTTTTTGGATTTTTCAACTTTTCAGTTTGAGAGGTTTTCTGTTGTATTTTTTCAATTCACCAACTAAGACATTACTTTATATAAATACAATTTCTATTTTACTCGTTTTCACCCCAAATAAGGTGTATTGCCATTTGGATGTAAGTAGCTACTATTTGAAATCATTTCTAACAGAGAATTGTGGAAAGTTGAGCAGTAAGATGTGTGTTCACATTACATTTAAACTTTTGCATGTCAGTACAATCAGAGAAGGAGGAATCAGGGAGGGAATTCCAAAGTCTAGCAGCCTGAAGGAAGAAACTATTAGAGTAGAAAGCTTTCTGGCATTTATGGACGTCACCAGTGAAAGGGTGGGATTTTGCTGTTTGTTGGGTTGCTTGAGTGTATGTATGTCGATGGGGAAAGTATTTATAAAATAGGTACAGGTATGCAATATTGTGGCAATGGCCAGAAGTTGGGGCTTTGCAGATAGTGCAACACCTATCAGATTTTACACTTTTTTAAACCCTGTCTAAGAGGGAGAGATTCGCAGTAGATGCATTAGCTCATGTAACAACAATAGTCCATGTGTAAGTGAATAGTGGCTTATGATATAGACATATGATACTCTCAGGTGTGAGTAATTTTCTAACACAATAAAAAGAGGCCACCTTCTTTGCAGCAATGTTTTCAATGTATTTGTTCCAATTCATGTTAGCTGTGAATGTTAAGTTGAGGAATTCGAACGATGAGTTCTTGGGTGTTATTTGTCATGGCAATCGATAGTTGAGTATGTTTTTTTTTTTTTGTAATTGTTCAAGGAAAGAAGCGTAGTCTTAGTCGCATTTAATGTTACCATTCATTTACAGGCTCCATTTAACGACAGACTGAAGATCGTTTTCTAATTTTTTGACATGGCAATTTTTGTTTTCCTCTTATGTCTATTATAAAAAGCAGTGTCATCAGCAAATATACCCATCTCAGACACAGTGTGAACACTAGAAAAATGTAACTTTTTGTTCGGTTATTTTTATGGATATTATATACGCATTATGGTAACCCACAAACAAAATATTAATGGAAAACAATTAAAAGCGATTATAAATTTAATCTCAATCAAATTAATGTTTTTTTTTTTATGTAGAGGGCGAAATAATCATTCGTTTTGATTAGCCAATAAAATACAAAGAAATTCGAATGAATTGATGTAAAGATCTAACAAGAACAAAAGATGATTATCGCAAACACAAGAGATGACTATTGACCTCAGTTTTGAAAAGATCAAGGCTGCAGATAGGAGGAAAACAGTCAGAAGGAAGAGAATTGCACAAGCCTATGCTCTTAAAAAGAAGTTATTGGATTAGGAAGCTGTATTGCAGTGAATTATTAAAATAGCGAATTGGTGAAACAACTAGACGAACGAAACAAACGAGTTGAGAATAAAGGAAACAGAAAATAGATTCAGACATTTCTGAAGACACGGTAAAATAATCATGCATGGTAGGAATTTAAACTCTACGTTTAAATGTTATTAATAAAAAAAATATTTTTCAATAGTCATTGCAATTTTATGGAGTAATTATGTTTATTTACCTTGAAATATATTTTTTTAAACTGTCTTTTTTTTATTATCTCAATCTTGTTTATGCATTAACAAATTAAAAAAATGCAAACAAATCCGAAAGCAAAAAAAAAAACAAAAACAAAAACAAAAGAAACCCCACCTCTTTTTCATTTTATTTTCAGATAGAGATGGGCTTGCTGATTCAGTGATGATACTAAGACGAGGGAATACTTTTGCTAGTCTGTACTCTATTTGTGGTGTCACTGTTGCTTCATTCAAAGTATAATTAAAAACAGTGCATTAGACAAAGCTCAAACAAACTTCCCTTACATGTTAATAATTTAGTATTAGAGATTTACAATAACATCGTTAAGTTTACATTCGTTCAACATATTTATAAATAACAAACACAGCATCTTCTCCTTCTTCTATTCATTGTACATCACTTTGCCATCTTTTATGTAAAATCTATAAGCATAAATATGAACATAAATTTGAGCGAGCAGTTATAACCAAGAAAACTCCCTAAAACAAGTTTTGTTTTATGTCTCATAATTTCATCAGGCAAAACAAAAGGAAAACAAACATTTATGGGTGGAAAAAATTGCTCAGTGTAAAAAAAATTCTCCTCTTCTGGGCTAAAAACAGATACTACACTTTTATTCTTACCAACATTAAATAAACACACATGAGGCAAAATGTGAAACAAACAACCTCATCTCAAATATCTTTTATTCGTTTGAAATCATTTTCCTCTTGTTTGGAGATTAGTCGTTTTATGATATTACATAATTCAGCAGGTCAACAGTGTCCAAATTCCATCCTGATCGATCAGTTCAATAATAAATATGTCGAGAAAGATGAATATAACTCTTTGTTATTGAGCACTATTAATAAGCGCAATAGGTTTATCACATTAATACCCATGAACAGAAAATTACGAGGACTAATATATCTTCTATTCATTGAAGGTCACTTTTCCTTTCTGTTATTAGGCAAGTTCACTCTACACTTTTTTACGGTTCTGTGAGTCTGTTGTCTCCAAATTCTACTCTATGCGATTTTGTCCAATCATTTGCTTCAACGTTTCCTTGGCCCATCAACCATCCTGCAAATTTAGGCCATCAATGCTACTGCCACAATTTATCCATCTGATCGTACCAACATAATCGATTCATCAAATTTGAACTTTGAATAATAATATCAAATGTCTGGACATTCAATAATAAGCAAATATCATCGTAGATATGACCATTAAATCAACATACGTCACCATTAATAATAAATCACCATTAATAATAAATCACCATTAATAATAAATCACCATAAATAATAAATCACCATTAATAATAAATCACCTTTAATAATAAATCACCATTAATAATAAATCACCATTAATAATAAATCACCATTAATAATAAATCACCATAAATAATAAATCACCATAAATAATAAATCACCATTAATAATAAATCACCATTAATAATAAATCACCATAAATAATAAATCACCATTAATAATAAATCACCTTTAATAATAAATCACCATAAATAATAAATCACCATTAATAATAAAATACCATTAATAATAAATCACCATTAATAATAAATCACCATTAATAAGAAATCACCATTAATAAGAAATCACCATTAACAAGAAATCACCATTAATAATAAATCACCATTAATAATAAATCACCATTAACAAGAAATCACCATTAATAATAGATCACCATTAATAATAAATCACCATTAACAAGAAATCACCATTAACAAGAAATCACCATTAATAATAAATCACCATTAATAATAAATCACCATTAATAATAAATCACCATTAATAAGAAATCACCATTAATAATTAATCACCATTAATAATAAACCACCATTAATATGTGTGTGTGTGTATACACATACAGTGTTTACCGATGTATTCGAAAATTCAAGATGGCGTCTCACACCCTCTTTAACACCGTAAGTATGGAAAAAGGTGTTATAAATAAAAACCTATACAAACTACTATTAAAAACCCGCCGAATATATGTCAACCTATGTCACGGTAACATATATTGAGCGAGTTTTTAACAGTATTTTATCCGGTTTTTTATTTATAACATCTTTTCCCACACTTACCGTGTTAAAGAGAGAATCAGACGCCATCTTGAATGTTCCAATACATCGGTAAACACTGTATGGTTTTCGAGCTGAATAAACATGTTACATTGAATAAAAACACGAAAAATATATCCAGTTTGGTAGAAAAGTAACTTATCTTGCCTTTGATAACATTTATTTGTTATATATTTCCTTTTGGACAACTTTTTCGAATCTATGTGTCCAGTAATACAAACCCCACAAAATATTTATTAAAAAAAGAAATTTTTTTTTTAAAGTTAATAGCGAAAGGGAAATAATTCCATTTTTAAACGAAAAAGTCAGTTTACCTAACTTACTGTATTAATGCTATTTTTTTAAGCAAGAAAAAAAAAAAAAGAAGGTAAATATCCAGATACGCTACTACAGAACACCGACCACTCTAATTTGTTTTTTTTATAGGTAATTGAGGTCGCTGACAACGAATCTGATAGTCAAACTTGGGGCAAATTTACCATTTGCATGGTATTTACCCCTGAACCCACGAACTTCTTTCCACCATTTTGCAGCATCCATTTATGCTACGCGCATGCACGCTGTAGCATAAACGACGGCTTCACCAAGCAAACTATGTTGGGGGGAGGGGATTTTTTTTTTCCAGGACATAGAATTTTCTAATTTTCAAAAATACATTATAGCGCTTTTTGGGTGGAAAATTTAAAATTAGCTAAAAAAGAAATAAAATAAGAAAAGGAAAGCACACCAAGTTGGAGTAGGGGGGGGTAATTTATCTGTTTTTTTTTTTTTATCTGGAACATCGAATTTTCAAATTTTCCGTAAGTAACGCACCGACATTTACCACTTAGAACACCATTTAACATTTTCCGAAGATTTTACTTTGTACATTGGGAGCACGAGCGGGGGGGGGGGAGCGGATGTGATGTTGGCGCGCGCGCGCCCCAACATCACATCTCCCCCCCAAACAAATTAGAGTGGTCGGTGTTCTGCAGTAGCGTATCTGGATATTTACCAAAAAAAAATATTTAGGTTTGGCTATAAATTCCTAAACTCATTTCACCTTAAATAATTTAGGTGACTGAAATAGGAATCTAATTGAATCTTTAATTTCCTGAATAGTATCCGATAATTCATTTTTCTTCGAGTTATATCGAATACATTAATACGGACTTTAGGGGCTTTTTTCGTAATGTTACTGTAAAAATTATTTTTTATTGTTACAAATTACGATGCTTTAAAAAAAGCAAAAATAAATTCTTGCGTTTTTTATTTACTACTGAAACCCATAACTTTAGTAAAGGTATTTTTTGTTTAAACAAAATAAAACATTTTCACCAAGAGTTAAGTAAAAATAATTAGTTCATTATATTCTGCGATCATTATTTGAAAAATGCTGCAATTTTCATTAAAATTCGTTAATTTCCTGATTTTTGGTGAATTTTTAAGTAAAGGGAGGAATCAAAATGTGTATACACTTTGAGCGTCGTTATTCATTTTTCGACCACGTGTGGTTAATTTAAATTAAAGTTCAATCACATGGTTACATTATCAATAAACCCATTCAAAATTTACCATATTGTAAACACATTCTGTTTACATTAAGCCTGTGGTGTTTTTTTAGTGATGCAATGTTGTCAACTGAGATTTAAAAAAAACCCGCGAGATCAGGAGAAAGAAATGTCCAGAAAATCGCTAGCCAGTTTGACAGAAAAGTAACTTATCTTGCCTTTGATAACATTTATTTGTTATATATTTGTTTTTTGACAACTTTTTCGAATCTATGTGTACAGTAATACAAACCCGTGTACAGTAATACAAACCCCTTCGGGGAGATTGGAATGCGCCCCCCCACCTAAAATGTACTTGGAAAAATCGATTTTATAGTGAGATTTAAGAATGGTTAGTCGAAAAAAAAGGTGAAAAACAAAACAAATAATCAATAAATAATTGTTACCAAAGGCAATAAATGCTACTTTTTTTACTTACATGAATGAGTTTATTTAATGTTTTAAAGTATTTTCAAGCAATCTAATGCGGGTGTCTCTGGATGCCAAATACCTCCAGATTTTCTAGAATTTCCCGCTAGATTGTAAACGAAATGTCCAGATCTAGCAGGAAAACCGCTAAATTGTAACACTGGTCGCGTGACAGGAAGCGGTAATAAATAATTGTCCCTAAATAAAAAAATCGCCTCTCGGTAAAAAGAAATCCACCTATTCATCATAGAAAAATTAAGTATAAGTTTATAATTAAAAAGGAATATATAAAAACACACATGGATATAGTAAACATATTATACCAAAACGTGGAAGCCATCCGTCCAGTGGTTTTTTAGACAATTAATTCCGAACGAACCAACATTTACATTTTTATATATATATATATATATATATATATATATATATATGTGTGTGTGTGTGTGTGTGTGTGTGTGTATATATATATATATATATATATATATATATATATATATATATAACAACAACAACGACGCTAAGCTGAATGTATTTTCTCGTGGATTAGGATTTATTCTGGACGTAGTTAAACAATGAAAGAATTTTTTCTCATTTTTTTCCCCCGATAAAGTTTTTAGTCATTTAAAAAATACCCGTTTCTATTTTGGTTGTTGTTGCTTGAAAGGGTTGTTGTTAAAGAATCACTTAGTGTATCGTTTAGGGTTAGGATAAAAAATAACAGTTACACTGTTCCGCACTACAAGGGTGCAAATACGTCAGCAGTTCTTGTAATTGTTTTTGTCAAAACTTTTTCATTGGCAGAATTCAATTACACTTACCTCTGACTTAATATCGAACGAACGCGCTAAAATTCGTTTCTATTTAATTATTTTACATTTGATGCTGTCTTTAATTATCATCTGCCATGATTTTTTTTTTTCGTACCTTTCAATTTGAAAAAAATGTTTTATTTCTTTCCACTTAGTTCTGAAAATTTGATTAGGAAAAATTCAGTTTAGTTTGGTTTGAATTATGTAGAACTATCATTTGTTAATCATTAGAACACAGAGAATTATCCAGTTCGAGTTATATTAGAGAAAGAATTGCGGAGTTTATTTAAGATTTCATGCTTAGCAATTTTTATCCTGTACCATCGGATGCAGTTTTGTGTTATAATCAAGACAAGTGCGTGTAAAATAGTCAATATCGTTCTAAAAATTACGCTTGATATCAAACATCTTGCTTAAGGTTGTCCGAGACAGACTGTAAAGTCCGGGAAACTTATGATGTAACCTACAACCGGTCAATGATCGCTGGATTAATAAATCAGTGTTATATATATTAAATTTCATTTATAGATATGAATCGTTATTGAAATTGGTGCTGCTTGATAAAAAAATGAAAAATATATAATCTAAGACAGCAACCCAGATCCGATCATCCTTTTATGGGAATCGAAAATAAAACTGCTACAGACAATGATGAAGGGATATTACACAGAACTAACAGAGGGTGGAGTGATGTCAATAATCTTATCAAGATCTTGAATTTGCAGTTTGCAAACTGCTGTCTCAGGATATCTAGTTCTTTTTTTACTAAATAATTACCATTTATCAATGCCAGAATGCTTCTCAAGTAGAAGGATTAATGATTTTGTCAAGTGAACGTTGACACATCGTGAGAATTGAGAATGATGGTGAAAATTGGGCAGAATTTGATCAGCTAAGAGGACAGCTCAGCAAGAATTTGTTTACATAAAACTTGAAGCTATCATGGTGTTGTCAGCTGATAAGCATCCACACAGTACTGTGTTCAATAGATGGATAATTTTTTGAAAAAAAAACTTTGACAGTGGAAGTTTTATTTAGTTTTAGACATGGAGGGAGTTAACAATTATTGTAACTAGACAAGTTTGTGTTGTGACTGTTATACAGGATGGATAGATTGAAGCTCAGTGAGAGCACTTACAATGCCTTAAGATTAGATGCAATAAACATTGAACTTTATTGTGTTTTAAAATAAACTTTACTAACTATATATGACATCCCATCTGACATTTTTCAGTAATAAAAGAGCATCACTGTAAAGTTCTAATTTTAAAACTTTCCTTTCTTCTTTATTTCAGTCATTTATTTATACAAGTTCGAAAAACATTTCTTGCAAGGCATAGAAATGGTTAACTAAAATGTTTTTAATAAACTTAAAAACTGAAGGTACAAGATTTAATGTGAATTTATCAATTTTTTAAGTGCACTTTTATACAAATAAAGTATAAAAATTTAATTTAAATTAAATCTAACAATTACCTTGGATTTATTTTATGTTATGTACATTTTGTTGCATTTAAAAATAAATTTATCTATTATCTATCAATTAATTATGTAGATGTATAATTTTCAACTTAAAATATTTAAAAGCACTTTTAACTACTAAAAAACTACTCAATGGTTTTATGTTTTTTTTTTTTTTTTGCTGTTGTACGACATTTTCTTTATGGTTAAGAGTTTTTTTTATATGAGTGAAATACTGTACAAGTAACTTATTTGCAAATTTAAATAAGTAACTTATCTTGCCTTTGGTAACCAAAATTTTTTATACACTACTTTTATTTGTAAGAAAAAAAAAAGCACTTTAAAATAAGTTAAGACACAAAAACTTATTCCTGTAGATAGAAAAGTAACTTATCTTGCGTTTGACACGAAAGTAGCAAATAATGTTTTCATTTGAAATATGTTGATTTAAATTATCCCCAACCTACACAAAGAAGCCACCAGCCCATTAATAAAACCAACTTTCTACCCCATCTGTTTTATTAGTATTAAAATATGTTCTGAAATAACATCGTGACAAGCAAACAGGGTTTTAGTATTTTAAACTTTTTTGGTACATACGTGTCTCTTACTCTGTCTCTGTCTATCTGTCTGTCTGTCTGTCTGTCTCTCTCTCTCTCTCTCTCTCTCTCTCTTTATCCGTATTTCTCCTAATACTTCTTCTATGCAACCATCAAATTGTATGTAATGCCTTAAAAATAATAAAAATCTTCAAATTTTCAAGCAAAAATATTTAAATAACTTTTTTCAAAGGCAAAATTTTTTAATTCTCTAAAAAAGAAAAGCGTTTAGAATGAAATAAGAAACAGAGATTTTTTATAGGTTTCATTAACAAATATTCATTACATAACGAGAAAAATCGAGATAAAAATTTAAAATATCCCAAAACAATCGAAATTTAAGAGATAAGCAATTATGTCCTCACAAAGTAAAAGCGCCTACTAGATTAGATAGACGGACGTAGAAAACATTTTGTGTGCCAGGAATTTTCGCACAAGAACAACTTACGTCATCCTCTTACTCTCTTTCTCTTATGCTGCCTCTATTACTAATACCACTTTAGTCTTTTATTTTCTTTTTTATTAACATTATTATCACCCTCTCCATTTCTCTTATGCTATTGCTGATACTATTGCAGTGATTACCGTCACTTCTCTATTCCTTTCCTCTCTCAATTCGCCTCTTCTTTTATCCTTCTTCCACCACTTCTCGTCTCATTCACCTTTTCTTCCATCTTCTAAAGCATTCAATATGCAAACAAGCAAGCAAGTAACCAAGTGTATCAGTTTTAGTATTATACCGACTTTAACAAAATTGGATTTTATTCAGAAAAAGAGATACACAAGTGTTCTTTTATTATGATTTGATTAATTTTAGTCTCCTATCTCTGAGAAGCCATTAAGGGTGACTTCCCTTAACGTTTTACATAAAACATCAAAATTTTGAAAGCTGAAGTTCTGAGACATTAAATATTGTTTATTAACCTTATATTAATTAAGTTGAACACTGAACTGTTTGTCTTTTAAAATAAACTAACGGACTCCTCCGTCAATTTCGATGTATGAGGTTCTGCCACAAGAACTAAGTTGCTCGGAAATCAACACAAATGATTTGTTTACAGTGGTGAAGGCTATGCGTGGAACCATCCACACTTTTTGGTATTACTGCTAACCTCAGTCGGTGCAGATAACTGCCACAGGGCAGAGTATACAGTAGACTGTGGGTTTTCACATCAGAGTTTCCTTCTCCTAGATACATGTCTTAAGGAAATATATATATATATATATATATATATATATATATATATATATATATATATATATATATATACTAGCAGACCGCTCGGCATTTCCCGGTTGTAAAATATGCTTAAATATATTTTAATCTTTGTAGATTTCATATTTATTATTATAGAACCGATTCTCTGTTGATTATTATGCATATTATACCCAACATATAGTAGTGATTTCAAATATTAAAAAAAAAATAATGACTTCGGTGACATCAGCTAAAATCAAAACCAAAACGTTTAGCTCTCTAGTAGTATTCGCTACTATCTGAGCTAACAACATGTGTTGTGTCGTAACACAATAGTAAAAGAAGAAAACCAAGTGGAGGTTGGTTTAACAAATGAAGTGTATTAACATTACAGGTACAAAAGTAGGAATATGGGTATAACTGACTAGCGCTCAGCTGGGCAGTTGAGTACTGTTGCTCCTTCTCACCGGTGTAGACATTACTGGCACTATATATATATATATATATATATATATATATATAGTGAGAACCGGTGAAATTTCCCTTATACATAGAAAGGCAGATATAACACATATGTTCAAACTTGATGAATCAATGTAGTTAGACGTATAAATGTATATTTGCGCATGTATAGAGCATACACATTGCATCAAACTGTCTGTCAAGTTTCAATTTTTCAATTTTGACTCCTTAGCTACTATTTTTTTGGCTAAAAACCAAATCGATTTTGTTTCATAGGTCTAAATACGCCATATATAAAGTTCCAAACTGTAGACCAAAAATTGACAGAGTAGTTTGATAGAGACAGTTCCATACACAGACAAAGGCACATTTATAATATACTAGCAGGCCGTCTGGCATTGCCCAGTCATAAAATACGCATAAATATATTTTAATTCATACAGAAACTGAGACATGTGCATGCGAGTGTTATGTTTTTTTCTAAACAGTTCACTTCTTTTAAATAAATATATATATACTCGAGCTGAGATCGAAAAACCTCAAAACAGTAAGTCAAGTACGATAAACATTGGGCCAGCTGTATATAATTTTAAAAAATTGTGTTATAAAACCTAACATAAGGAATTGTGTTATAAAATCTAACATAAGGAATTGTGTTATAAAATCTAACATAAGGAATTGTGTTATAAAATCTAACATAAGGAATTGTGTTATAAAATCTTAACATAAGGAATTGTGTTATAAAATCTAACATAAAAAATTGTGTTATAAAATCTAACATAAGGAATTGTGTTATAAAACCTAACATAAGGAATTGTGTTATAAAACCTAACATAAGGAATTGTGTTATAAAATCTTAGCATAAGGAATTGTGTTATAAAATCTAACATAAAAAATTGTGTTATAAAATCTAACATAAGGAATTGTGTTATAAAATCTAACATAAGGAATTGTGTTATAAAATCTAACATAAGGAATTGTGTTATAAAATCTAACATAAGGAATTGTGTTATAAAATCTAACATAAGGAATTGTGTTATAAAATCTTAACATAAGGAATTGTGTTATAAAATCTAACATAAAAAATTGTGTTATAAAATCTAACATAAGGAATTGTGTTATAAAACCTAACATAAGGAATTGTGTTATAAAACCTAACATAAGGAATTGTGTTATAAAATCTTAACATAAGGAATTGTGTTATAAAATCTAACATAAAAAATTGTGTTATAAAATCTAACATAAGGAATTGTGTTATAAAATCTAACATAAGGAATTGTGTTATAAAATCTAACATAAGGAATTGTGTTATAAAATCTAACATAAGGAATTGTGTTATAAAATCTAACATAAGGAATTGTGTTATAAAACCTAACATAAGGAATTGTGTTATAAAATCTTAACATAAGGAATTGTGTTATAAAATCTAACATAAAAAATTGTGTTATAAAATCTAACATAAGGAATTGTGTTATAAAATCTAACATAAGGAATTGTGTTATAAAACCTAACATAAGGAATTGTGTTATAAAACCTAACATAAGGAATTGTGTTATAAAATCTAACATAAGGAATTGTGTTATAAAATCTTAACATAAGGAATTGTGTTATAAAACCTAACATAAAAAATTGTGTTATAAAATCTAACATAAGGAATTGTGTTATAAAATCTAACATAAGGAATTGTGTTATAAAATCTAACATAAGGAATTGTGTTATAAAATCTTAACATAAGGAATTTGTCATGTGAACCATTCATGTACGCACATTCGTGAAACAGATAATCCTTACGTTCTAATTGTTCAATTTTGAGCCCTTGGCAGCCCATTTTTCCAGATGAACACCTTTTAAAAAGTTTTACACATATCTGAAGACTCTATCTACCAAATTTCAAATCTGTAGATCAAAAACTCGTTGAGTATATAGGTTGAGAAGTGTCCTCACACACATTCGAAGTGATAATTACCGCCGGTCGAAGGATTAAAACTCAATCATATAAAGTTTTCTTTGACTTTGCAGCCCAGTATTCAACCCCCAGCTCATAATAGGAAAGAAAAGAGAATTTATGTATTACGTCGAGACAAAAAGCTCGTCAGATAGCGTAAAGTAAATATTAATTATTTTTTATAAAATTTTAGCCTTTTATGCTTACACAAAATTCAGTGTAGGAAATAATAATTACTTTGAGTCAAAAGACTCGAACGCAGTCACAATGTCACTTTTGACTCTGTAATCATTTATATATATATATATATATATTGCGCCGGCAAAAAGAAAGCCCGCACTTGCAATTTTTTCAAAAACTGCAAATTTAATCTAAATTTAATGTAACTGTTTAAACAACCCATAACTCATTTGGTTCGCCTTTTATTCCTCTATAATTCTACCTGTCTATATTTGACTTTTAATTGAAATATTCTAGTGTTCACGTCAATTTAAATAAAATAATTTCTAATTGAAAAGAAAGTCCGCAGCAACAAATTCGCTTAAAACCAGCTTAAATTATCGCCCCTAAATCAATTTAAAATATCCACCAACAGGCAACAAAGCATCTCTAATCGTAATTGTTGTTGTTCCAGGTTATACAACGTAACATTTAGTCCATATGCCATGACTTTTTCTTAGTGATCGTCAGGAGCTCATTAATCGCCACCTTTCTGGTTTATCCAATCGAGAAATTGGACGCAGATTGAAATGTGATGAGAAAATGAGAAAACGGTATGAAAGACTGTGCAAAAGCACCAAAACACCAGCAGTGTTCGTGATGTCTCTAAATCTGGTCGTACTATAATTACTTCTAACAGGGAAGACATTACTATCAAGATCCGCAGCCTAAGAAACAGATTTGAAACGGCTCCCAAAATCCAACAATAGTGCAATCTTGTTAAAAATGCTCTCTTTCTACTGTCAAGAACAGATTAAAGGAATTTAATTTGCAAGGATATGTTGCAAGATGCAAGCCAATGATTTCTGTAAAGAACAAAAAGCGTCGTCTGGACTTAGTCAGATGCAATGAAGATCATGCATCTTCATATTGGTCAAAAATCCTTTTTAACAATGAAAGCAAGTTCAATAGGCTAGGCAGTGATGGTAGGCAGTACGCCTGTCGGAGGAAAGACATAGAATTTTATCCTAAGTGCTCAGTTTCAACGTTGCAAGATGGTGGAGGTTCAGTTTTGATGTGGAGCATTATTATTACCAATGGTCCAGGGCCTATAGTTCGATTGCAAGATCAAATTAATTCGCCCAAGTACATTAATATGTTGACTGAGCATTTTCTAACCTACTTTCGTCGGAATTGGGATGATAATCCCATCTTCATGCAGGATAATACTCCCATTCACACAGCTAGCAATATTAAGAGGTTCCTGGAAGAGTATGATATTCTGTGTTTTGATTGGCCTGCACAATCTCCAGACCTCAATCCTATCGAAAACGTATGGCATTACATCAAGCAACAGCTACACAATGATAAAATTTTAAATTTGGAAGAACTTTGGACAAAAATTAAAGAAAAGTGGGATGCCCTTTCCTCAGGGCATTGCTGCAGTCTAATTCAAGGAATTCCCAAAATATTGCAGGCCGTCAAATTGCAGAAGGGTTATGGTACTAAAATTTACTAGTTTATTGTGTTTCTGTTTTATTTGTGTTGCATTAATGTTCTAAAGTTACATTTAAACATCTATTTTCCATTGTGTGAACTCTCTTTTTGGCTCCTTAATTTGAAGTTATTTTTTAAATCGACGTGAACACTAGAATATTCAATTAAAAGTTAAATATCAACAGGTAAAATTATAGAAAAATAAAACACCAATCAAATGAGGTATAGGTTGTTTAAACAGTTACATTACATTTAGTTTAAATTTGCAGTTTTCGAAAAGATTACAAGTGCGAACTTTCTTTTTGCCGCCTGTGTGTTTATATATATATATATATATATATATATATATATATATATATATATATATATATGATTAGTTTTTTTTTTGGAAAAAGAATTCCAGCAGAGTGCTCAATTAAAAAAAAAAATCCAAATTGTAAGAGCGTATTTATATTTTGTGTACAGAAAGTTGTTAGTTGAGACAGATCATTGCTACCGTCGGTTTCAAGCCCGATAATAAGGCCCGTTTAAGGTATCCTTATCAAGCTCTCTTCAGCCAATATTCGTCTCCAAATACGAATATTGGCTGAAGAGAGCTTGATAAGGATACCTTAAACGGGCCTTATTATCGGGCTTGAAACCGACGGTACCAATGATCTGTCTCAACTAACAACTTTCTGTCCACAATATATATATATATATATATATATATATATATATATATATATATATATATATATATATATATAAAGAGAGAGAGAGATTTTTTTGGTTTTGTCCATTTGCTATAATTTTAGACCTTTTCAGTTTTCTCTCTCTGTTGAACCTTTTTGTATCCTCAAGCTTTATTTCTCCTTCACCTTTTAAGCTTGATCTTCCTACACTGTTTCCTCAGGATACCACTTAATTATTAACCTTAGGATAACTGAACTAGATGTTGAACTCATCATGACCGCATCAGTTATATACCAGATCGATGACAAATTATATAAGGCTACAAATGTAAATCTGAGGAAATTCTGAAGGTGTAAATGGAACAAGTAGAGCAAATATAAGCAGCACTAACTACATTTGAAAACACTGGAAAAGAAACTAAAACCTGTTAAAAGCGCACAAAGGATGGGTTCAGCAATGCAGTTGAAATAATTCTTTGGAGATAATTTCATAAAATAAACCTATATTAGCTATTTTTATATTATGCCTCAGGGTGATAAAAGTACCTTGGATATATAATTTTTTAAACTAATCAATGTTAAATTGATCAATATATTGGGTGGGCGTAACATGTTGAGAACACGGATGAGATGAATACGTTCGTGATAAAGAATATTACTGACTAGCAGACAATATGGCGACTTCAGATAATGTCTTTACTTTGACAAGAATCTGTTTAACCAACTAATTGTCTTTTTCATTATGGTTCCAATACTGACAAAAACTTCTCAAACTAAAAGTTCTATTATAAAGAAGATAGCCAAGTTTCTAACAAACATTCTAAGCATTTTTTCCTCCCATAGAAATCTTTTACCAAGCATGCTTCCTATTCGAATCGATCTGAACTATTATGCACATTAGCTTTGAGATTATATATAGAATAAATAGCAAAAACTTATGTTCCAAAATTCATGTTGACCATCTTATAGTTTATTCCTTTAAATCAGTTGATTTATACAATTCTTGACAGTATCTGTTTCATAGTGCAAAATTAATCACTTAATTATTATGTCATGATTTTGCGCTACGAAACAGATACTTTCAAGAATTGTATAAGTCAACTGATTTAAAGGAATAAACTATAAGATGGTCAACATCAGAATTTTGGAATATAATTTTTTTTCATTTATTCTATATATTGCTCTGTAATCACATTGAGCTTCTTATATAAGGATTGATATATAATAAGAAAAATGTATATATATATATTAGTAAATTTTGCAAAAATACATAGCAATAAAGCTACACAGAATTTTTCGTGTTTCACCCAAAAAATTGATGAACTACTACTACTACTACTACTACTAATAATAATAATAATAATAATAATAATAATAATACTAACATAATCATAATTGATAATCATAATTATAATATTAATAATAATTAAACAGGCTCCTTCAGTCTTTTGACAGACTATGGATACCCACAATGGCTGCCTGCATGTGAAATTTCTGTGACACGAGGTGCGCAATCTCCAACCACACCTCTCCTTAGTCGACATTATTAAATACAAATGGCAAGTGAAGTGTATGTACAGGACGACTGGAGACAAATGTCCAGATAAGCAGAGAACACATACAGCACCTAGAATTCCCAAATAGTCACCCATCTGGTACTAACTAGGCACAACGTTGCTTAACTTTCAACATGAAAACATGAAGAATGTATACAACTAAAATAAAAACTATGTTTTTTAAATCAACGCATGCTCTGTTGGATGAGAGAAAAATTAATATTGATTCTATCAAGAAAGATTTGCCCGTCTATGACTAAATAGATTGATTAATCCTCACGAGGATGAAACACAGAAAAATCTTGTGGAGCTTAATTGTCATATATATTTTCCAAACTTACTACCGAGCTCTAGTTACGTATTGAGGACTGTTGAAGTAAATATTGAAAATATTTACATAAAATTTTACGTATAAACATTAAATTATAATAATATTAATAATAATCTATATATTAATATGATAGCGTGTGTGTTCTTTTGTGTGTCACGCTTTCCAGCAAATTTCATTGGTCAAGATTTATTTCATTTTTTTAATTGTTTCAGAGAGAGAGAGAGAGAGAGAGAGAGAGAGAGAGAGAGAGAGAGAGAGAGAGAGGGAAGAGACACCGATACTGATGCAAAAATTCTTCATAATTCTTAGTTTCGATTTCGATCATAGCTGAAGGAACTCAAGCCATCTATTTTTTTTTTTAATCACTATTTTATATTTTACCTAATCTAATATTTCTTATCTTATCTTATCTTATCTATATAGTAATATGATAGCGTGTGTGTTATTTTGTGTGTCAGGCTTACACCTTTTTTCTTCCGAGTGACTATCGTTTGAGTGTTATGATCTTCCATTTCTTGTAATAAATAATTATGCTAAGAATTCTCTATAAGTTTTAGTTTTGGTTTCGATTATAACAGAAGGAACTCAAGTTATATATATATATATATATATATATATATATATATATATATATATATATATATATATATATATATATATATATATATATATAAATTAATAAGTTTTGTTTTCAGTTTTGATTCAAGCTGATGCACTGAAGTCAGATGGATAAATATTTTTTTAATATTTTTGCAACCACAACTTTAAAATATATAAGAATCACTAAAATCTTGACTCTAAAATAATATAAATGAAATCTGCATGAATTAAAATATCATATTTAAGCGTAGTTTATGACTGGGCTGCGCCGGGTGTCCCTGCTAGCTTAGATAAATACTTTTGCAGTTTTAATAAAAGAGCTACAAGACGTCTCCATGTACGCTGAATGCCAACATCAATATATTACACATGAAAGAGTCCACTGTGGAATTTCCACAGGTTCCACTAATAATAATAATAATAATAATAATAATAATATATTAATGAAATATATTTCTCTTATATATATGTATATATATTAATGAACTATATAATCATTATGACGAAGCTGAGTTAATTAATATTTGTTTTCCTAAGGATTTTTACTATATACTACAATTACGCAGGATACATGTAAAAATATTCCTTAGTTTTGGAAATGAGATATGTTTCAAAGAAACTTCCATTTTAATTGTTCTAATTAACTATAATTTGTATTTTGTTGTTATAGGAGATAAAATTTAGAATATTCAAAGCCAATGCAAATATTTGGTTTACTAAAAACTGTTTTTTTAACTCATCTTTCCGGAATACTCAAGATCGTTTTATATTCCTAGTCTTCAAATCCTGTATTTAGTGTAGAGAGTATGTTGACATAAGTTTAATAAAAGAGGAAAGTTTGGCTTTTATTTCAGGCCTTGAAATGAAAGATTAAGCAGAACACTACCAACATTTGATGAAACTTGACTAAAAAAATAGCACGTGTATTGCGAGACTGCTGTACAGTGTAGATGTAGCAAAAATGATTTGCTTGATTCAAAAAAGGAAATTTTTCAGTGAGAGATGGTCATCGCTCTGGCTGACTAAAAATTACCAACAGTGACCACGTGTAAACCATAGTTGAATAAGATTGCCGACATTCTTAACATTTCCAAATGGACCATGAAAAATGAATTGCATAAACTCGATTATGTTTTTAAACTTGATGTTTAGGTTATTATTCCTAAAGCCCTGAACTTTTATTATTATACTTTCGTTTAATAATAAAAAAATACAAATTCACAGCTATTTCAAACATAAAGTCAGTTTTATGATTCTACCTGGGGTTGTGAGTTCAATCCCAAAGGAAGGAACGTATCAAACAAATGATCTAATATAAGATATTTAAATGTCTTGAATGGTAGATTGAGAACTGTTTATCCCATTTAATGAAATAAATAGTTTGGCTTAAAATTCCTTACATATATTACTATCGGAATTGGCACCCGAAGACAGTTAATGAACTGATATGCTGTGCAGAAGAGGAAAATATTCTGAAAAATGTAAATAATATAAATACTATAGTGTTATTGAGCACTTTAGTTATGCTTACACGTTTTTCTATGTGATCTTAATTTGTCAGTAAGTAGGCCAGTAGGATTGTTGTTGTTATCTCTGAGCTAGTGCACCTTCTTCTTGGACAGTATGCAAAAAAGAATTTCTAACGTAACCCTAATCTGCTTCAGATATAGTGTTGTATCTCTGTTCTTTGTTTTAAAAATACTTCCACTGAATATGCTCTAATGAAATAACTGTACTTGTACCTCCCCAATGTAAATACGCTAATTCACACAACTAGCAGCAGAATCCCACCTCTTCATTGTAGAGATCGCTAGATGGCAGAAAATTTCTTAGTTTTATAGTTTCTTTTCTTGGGCAGCTTACCTTAAGAATTTCCTGCCTGTTCCCTGTTTCCCTGACTTTACTGACATCCAGAAATTTAAATATAAATCCTGTTTATCGCTTTATTGCAGGTCAATATCTTTTTATTTTGAAATTGCTATGAAATACATAGAAGTGAAATTTGAACAAATATTTTGAAAGTTATGCTAATCTCTCTATTTTCTTGTAATTTTAAGTGTGTATCACTTTATTGCAAATGTCTAAAAATGTACATCTTCAGTAATAAAACAATATTCTAACTTCATATTTCTATTTATGTGAAATAAAGAACATATCCAGTAGCAATATTAACCAACAATAAAAACGAATTTCACAATATCTTGTTTAAGAAAATATTTATTTATCAACATAACTCCCATACTTCAACATCACTTTGGATGGCCTCTTGTCAATCAGCAAATTTGAGATGATATGATGCTATAGGAAACTTTCAAATCTTCCTCCAAAGTTCATTCTTTGATGAAAATTGAACACCTCCTTCATAAACTTTCATCTTTATTATTGATCAGAGATGCACAATTGGGTTTATATCTGGAGAACAATGTGGTCATCTCATCAAATTCTCTCCCCCTTACGTCTAATAACTTAAGGTAGGATGTCATAGCCTTGGCTGAGTAGGATGTCGCATTGTCATGCATAAAAATCAATTTGCAATAATGTGCCAATGGAAGGTCATCAAGCCATGGTAACAAATGCTCATTTAAAAATAAAATATAAGGCTGGCTTGTCAGTTTGACACCTTCTGGCAATTGAAATGGTCCAATTAGTTAATTGCAGATTATTCTAGCCCAAAGCATGAGATCTCCACCTCTCGGTTGACGACAGAATCGATGAGTAGGGAATCCAAAAGAACTCCAAACTTTGGCTCACCCATCTGGTCCATCAAAGGTTGCTTTGACCTCATCGGTGAAACGAACATTTTCAAAGCTTGTTTTCATGTATTTCTGAACCCAAGCCAAACGTTTTTCCTCATGAGTTTAATTTAAAACAGGTCTTGCTATTGGCTTAATGCTTCTTGCAATTTCATTTAAGACATTGTAGTGTGTCTTTCTGGACAAGGATGGGATTCCAGCCTTGTCAAATATAACAGTACTGTTGCTGCCCGGCTGACTGATAAGTTGATGGCAAATTTTTCTAACATCTCGAGTAACAACTAACGTGTTTTTGTACTTCCTTGGTTTGATGTTTGGATTTTCAACAGATGAAGACAATGTTCTTAGATCTCTTCCAAGCTTCTTGGCTAGATCTACAAGAGATAAACTTTCTGCAAGGCCTGAAACAACACGTTCCTTTTGACTAGCTTTCAATCGACACTTTCTAGGCATTTTGAAATACATGAATAAAGTTATACACACTTAAAATTATAAGAAACTTGAAAAATTAGCATACTTTTCAAAATAATCGTTCAAATTCCGCAAAAAAAATCAGGGAAATAACGCATCTTCAAATGTACTAAATTTCACTTCTCTATATTTCATTATCAATTTCAAAATTAAAAATAATATTGACCTGCAATAAAGCGATACACAGGGTTTAATGTGGACAAACATTTATCTGGCCGACTCCTTACTTAGTCGACCCCCCTATGAATCTGGCCTCTATCACAGTTGCTCCTCATGCTTTAGTCGTAATATACCTTGTTTGGGGAGAACAAAAGTAAAAGGAATACATCAGTTTGAAATAGCATGTTTATTGATCTGTAAGGATGCGATAAAAACTGTTCACCTGTGTGTGCCAAGTTTGAATACAGTTTTTTCCATAAAACCACTTTCACTTAGGATGTTAGCAACCTTCGCATGCCCCTCCTGTATGTGATGTCTTTCCAAAAAATAATTCTAGCTGGAAAGATATTGGGGAAACAAATGCTAACAATAGACTCACCTAATTCATACGAAATAAATGAATGAAATTGGGCTGTCATACTTATTTTGGAAAATGGATTTTAATAGATGTAACATAAGAATAGTCATTCTTGTTTAATGAAACTAACCTAACATTATATATATATATATATATATATATATATATATATATATATATATACTAGCAGTTCCACCCGGCTTTGCTCGGGCCCTATGTACTGTTCATAAGGTAATGTGCATATGTATATATTAAAAAGTGTGAATATGTAAAGTAATGCCTTCCTGTATAATAGTCTTCCTTAACTACCATAGAGAAAAGACAGACAGACATTTTCACTTTTATAGATAGATAGATAGATTGAATGCAATATATAGTAATGATTTAAAAAGTATATAAAAATATATAGTAATGATTTAAAAAGTATATAAAAAAAAGACTCCTGCGCCACCACCAAAAATCGAAACCAAAACGTTCAGCTCACGATTTATTTTACCTCTGCTGTCAATGACTGGGCTATGAAAACATGTTTACAGCAAGGCTAAAAATTAAAACTTGAACCAATAGCTACTACGTTATGCCGGCGTTCGACCTTCACCTGGCAAATTTCATTTTTTTAATTTTCATACTTTTGCACCGATTTTTCCGGGCTAAAACCCAAATATAAAGTTTTGCATGAATTCAAATACCTTATATATGAAGTTTCATATCGGTAGACCAAAAACTCTAGGAGGAGTTTGGTAGGCAAAATTTGGTAAACAAAAATATATGTGTATACATAAATATATATGGAAACAATTTTGTGTTTAAACTTTTTACGCAAATATTATGCAAGTATAAATCATGTAGAATATCTGCATGAATATAATTACACGTAATAGTTAACTAAAGATGATTATTTCATTAGAAAACTGAAGCAATTAACAGGGAATTAATTAAAATGAATGTTTAAAAGAATATGCAAATTAGCTAGATCTTTTGCTAGTGAATGCAATTCCAAATCCCATATATAAGAAAATTGTATTTTCTTTTTAAATAAATAGAAAAGAAGGTTTTTAATATGAATATAAATACACACAAAAGAAACACGAATTTATAGGAGTAATATATATATATATATATATATATATATATATATAAAGCAGAACGTCTGTGTGTGTGTCTGGTCATGAATAGGCTCCTATATGGATGACTATTTTAAAAAACTGATTACATATAATGATAGAAGATGTATCGAGGATCAGGAATGGGTATGTTTGATCTGGCAGAACGACGGTTCTATTTGGCCCCCAAAGTATCGAAATGAAAAATAAAAAAACGTTTACAATGGTTTTTGATAGAGATGTACATAAGAATATTTGATAAGTATGTTTCAACTTAAATAGGGATGGTATAATAAAATTGTGGGGTCTGCATTCGCGTCTGTACTCCATGGAAATATAGTACAAACTTTAACAAAGACTTTTCATATCTATTTGCGTAAGTATACTTTGATAAATATGTTTCAGTTTGAAGAAATATGGTATAATAAAATTATGGGGTGTTCGTTCGCGCCTGACCTCCATAGAATGTAAATATGTCACAAAATTTAACAAGCTTTTTTTAAACGGGGTAGGGGACCACAATAACACCTTAACTTTAATCTTAATTCACGTTAACTTTTATTTATTTTTTGAGTTGAATCATATTGTGTTGAATAAATTCACCTTATAAATTCATGTTCTTATTAAAGTGAAAGCCAAAAAAAAAAAAAAATTCTCGACAATTCTCGACACAAATTTTGCATCTCTGTTTTTTCCTTCTCCACTTGCACGTGGAACTCTTTCGAAAATAGATAAATAGATAAATAATAAAAATAAGAACGTTACTTGTTATCGTGTAAAAAGAAGGAAAAAACCCTGCTCACGTAATTACGTGTCTTTTTAAAAACATTTATATAACCTTTTTATTTTTATTTATATATCTGTTTAAGCTTTTTTTTGTCATTGTACTAGAAGAAATTCAGTTGATTACAACTCTTTCTGCGTGTTTTTACATTACAATAGTACAACCCTGAATCCGACGGCGCAATACTACACCATTCAATACTGTAAAACTGAAACGAAGCTGTTCTGTTTGAAAAGGGCGCCATTTTCTTCTTATTCATATTTATATCAATTCTTTGCTTTAGAAAATTAAAGTAATTACGTGTTTACTTTTTTAATATCCCATTTTGCTGTTTCGGATTATTTTACTAAAGTAAGTAAAGCCTTTTTATTTTTCCAAGCTGTTTTTGTTTCTTTGTTTTTCGATATTTCGTCGATATTATTTAGTAAGAGTGTTTAGCAGAAAAGCAAACAAACAACTACCCGAAAAAATAAATATACCAGAACTAAATGTTACCATAGTCAATAAAAGTTCAGTTCATGTGTTTTTTTTTTGCTTTGAAATAGTTTTTAATGCTCTTTACTTGAAATAATTTCAGCGAACCGAAATTAAAACGAAATTTGAGGCGATGACTACATAATAACTACTTAAATGAATTTTTATATAAACTACACATGCCATAATCCAATATTCCTCAAGCACAAAATAACGGAAAACATTAAAATATGTTTATAAATATTCCTTACGTTGACAGAACTCTCTTAAATTGTTAACACAGAATGCTCAGGTGCACCTCCTTCAAATTGAAAACGGGGCTCTCCATTTCATAGTCGCTGCCATTTTGATTTTTTTTTTAAACCGGTTCGTGAATTAAAAAAAAAAATTTTTTTACAAGCTACTTAAAAATACAAACCAATGAACTTTTCTACTATAAAAGTAACTTTTATTGACTATGATAACATTTATTTCTTGTATATTTATATTATTATATATATAACATTTTCTCTTTGTAAGGAAACATCATTTTGTTGGTCACTCTTGGCTACGAATGGAAACAAAGTTGATATAAAAAATATATTTTCGCGAAAATTATCTTTAATTTCATCATATTTTGCTTAAGGTAAACTTTTTGAGTATCCAAACCTATCTCTTTACAACCCCCTCCTTTTCATAACCTATCATACTTTCATCAATCACAGTCCATTTTCTGTAGGCTGTTTCTGAACCCAGTCAGCGACGGGTACTTCTGCTAGTATATATATATATATATATATATATATATATATATATATATATATATTAGTCGATCTTTTTCTCATGTTTTGTCATTGATAGTTTTTTACTACAAAATCAATATTTGATTCTGACTAGCCAGTTATTTTGGTACATCGTTGCAACATGTTAAGAACAATAAAATGTAATTTGATTCAATTCCTTTTACAAAATCATTTTTCATGTTTGGATTTTTTATTATTCTTGTAGAATAATTGATTCATATGTTCCACATGTGTATTGAAAATATGCACCTAAAGAAGGTTGGCAGTGATATATTTCGAAATGTTGTGAGAATAACAACCAAAATGAGAATAGTAGTCCAAAATAATTCAAATTTGAAACCTCTTGCTTCATTAATCACTTTCATATTTGTTCTAATATTGTCTAAAATAAGAATCCTGAGTTTAATGAGACCAAACAGAAAAAGAAATTCCTCTATTTCTCTTTGGTTTTGTGGAAGCATTCACAGACTTAGGTAGTGATGCAAAAAGAAATCATACAAAAAATATATAAGAGATTCTCATTCATATTTGCTTCGTGTAAGAACGTTGTCTTTTCATGCGACTTTTGTCTCTACGAAAAGAAGAAACCATTTTTGTTCCTTCAATTCTTTAAGAATACGTTTTTGCCTGCCTTTCCAGTTTTGTGTCTTTTAATAAAACAAAAATGAAAAACAAAGAAAATAATGAAAGATGTTATATGCTTATAAGTAAATGGAGGAATTGGTAGCGTCCATTTTCAATTAGAATATAAAACTTTGATAGAATGCAAAACAAAAAACTTTTACTCGACGAGCATTCTAAAAGTCACTTTTATCACATCTGCAATCCATTTTTTATCACACACACACCAATATGAAATACCATAATAGAAATTATAAGAACCTAATTATTTCTTGCAATAATTGATTCTGTGGTATAGGAAATGATGGTTTCCAATTAAGCTTAAAACAAGAGTCTTCCATAAAAGGTATAAAGTTCTCTAACTTATCGTAAAGTTCATTTAAAAGTGATATTTCTTCTATTAACAGCAGCAGTTCAGACGGTACAGCAATAGATTGTTTCATCTTTTCAAAAGCCATCAGTTTGGCTAGAGGCACAGATTCCATCAACCTGAAGATTCAAACTTCGGACATCAATATATATTTAATTTATTGGCCTGGCAATGCCACAGAGAAGACAACCGAAGCAACAAAACTGAAGCTGACCACCAAGACACTATATATACAAATGTAGGCAAATTTCGGCATATTTTATTGGTTTAAAAATATAGATTCTTTTTTACCAATTGTCATAAAACTATAACTTTAGAGTAGTATTATAATGTTCAAAAAGCGTGAAAATTTTAATGTAGTTTCGCCCAATAGAACCAAAGATATAACCATTTAATATTCAATTTAGCCACCAGTATATATATATATATATATATATATATATATTCGAAATCTCAGCGACTATTGATCAGAATTTCACAAATGAAACCTCGTTGGAAAGGTAATGACCTGAATTGTGTATGGGCTATGTGACATTTGCCCTTAAGCTCGCACATTAAGGGGATCATCCATTACCGACAGCCTATTTTTGGCACATTTTACAGTCATAAAATATTTTAATCATAGTCATTTGTTTTCCTAGTTGTGTATAAGAATTACAAAATATCTGATATTTCTCAAAAAACCCTGGCCTTGATGGAGACTAAAACTTGATGCTATGGTTTCAAATGACGTGAAATACCAGCAAGGGGAGACTTGATTCAAAGTATTTCTCATATGTTATATCTCTCCTCTTTGGTTTCCATATATAAAGTAAATTTTACAGTGTATAAACATTATTTGATACTGAGGATTTTCATAATTGTACTTTATTTGCAAAAGTAGGGAGATATAACATATGAGAAATATTTGGAATCAAGTCTCCCCTTGCTGTTATTTTGGATCATTTGAAACCATAGCAACAAGTTTTAGTCTCCCCTCCATTAAGGCCAGAGGTTTTAGGGATATATATATATATTAGTCATCCGCATACAGTACTGTGTGGCTAGACCAGCACCTTTCCTTAGCCAGAGATTGAACCTAATAGTTAGCTGTTTTAACCACCATCCCATTGATTCACGAATGACCTCATCAAATATATATATATATATATATATATATATATATATATATATATATATATATATATATATAAGGGGGTTAGAACAGTAGCAGAGTGTATTTTAATGTGATAGTAAAATTATTAATTCAATTAAAATGCAAGAAAAGAACAGTGCTCGTTGTAATTCAGATATATAATGAGCCCGATAGGCAAATATCCTAGAGCTACTTTAATACTTAGTAATGTGATTGATAATTTAAAATTCAAATTAGAATTAAAAATTAAAAATCTGTTTCATAAGAAGGAACAACAACAAAGTCAATAATTTGTACGATCGTTTCGGAAACGATGTTTTTATTGAGATAGACATTAAGTCACGGACAATAATTTTGACATATAGTTTTTTTTTAAACAAAACATCGTTTCCGAAACGATCGTACAAATTATTGACTTTGTTGTTGTTCCTTCTTATGAAAAAGATTTTTATTTTTTAATTCTAATTTGAATTTTGAATTATCAATCACATTACTAAATATATATATATATATATATATATATATATATATATATATATATATATATATATATATATATATATTTAAGTATGTGTACATGCACACTTATTCACAACATTTGTTTTGTAGTGCAAAATCATTCATTTTATTATGTCAGGTGTTGTTAAGAATTAAAGGAATAAATTGTAAGATGGTCAACATCTTGAAATTTGGAATATAGAGTTTTGTCATTTATTTGTTAAAGCGATGCTCTTTGTGCAAACAAATCGAGCAGAGGTAGTTCGAACGATGTCAAAACATCGTTAAACTCATGACTCACGCAGCAGCCGCCAATAGCGTAGTGGTTAGGAGCCTTGACTGTCGTACAGACGGTCGGGTTTCATTTCTGGCTTGAGGTAGTTGTAATGTAATACAGCTGGCTTTGTGTAGCTTAATTCCCACAATTTACTAAATATATAAATATGTATATATATTTATGAAGTATAATGAAAACAATATATATATATACATATATATATATATAACTACATATTAATATACGAAAGTATAAATTTATGCGTAAACTTTAAGTATTTACTTCAACAGTGCTCAATACGTAGACAGAGCTAGGTAGTAAGTTATAAAATATATATGTAATCGCTATATGTATATATATATATATATATATATATATATATATATATATATATATATATATATATATAGAGAGAGAGAGAGAGAGAGAGAGAGAGAGAATTTAAGTTTAAATTGAAAAAGTCAAGTATCATGGTGCAGTTATGCTTTAAGATAGAAACATTCATTTCAAATGCGTTCCTTACATATCAAAAAATCTACTGTTGATTTTATATGTCGAGCGTTTTATGTGAAGGGGCGCGGTGGATACTAGAAAGCTGATTGGCCGACTAGAAATCCTCAACATATATAAAAACAAGAAGCAACGACAGAATTCGCGCATAAGCCTGACGAATCCTATAGTTGGATGAAACGCAGAATATTCAGTGTAGCTTAATAGCCATATATATTTTATAAATTACTAACTAGCTCTACCTACGTATTGAGCACTTTTGAAGTAAATACTTAAAGTTTACGCATAAATCTATACTTTCGTATACTAAATTTATGCGAATAAATGAAGTAGGTATATATATATATATCTTCTCAGTGATTATATCTCCTCCTCCTGCTTTTTATTCCTTTCTCCTTTTCCCCGTGTATGCTCATCACTTTCACTACACTGATGAAGACTGAAGGATCGGTCGAAATTATGTACTTGTAAAAACTTAAAAAAATTTTTTTTCATAATATTATTTTGCATTCCTGCACGTCACCAATAGAAAACGAATAAAGAAAAGTTATAAGCTTTTATATTTTTCGTATTCTTTTTTTATACATTTTCACACACACACACATATATATATATATATATATATATATATATATATATATATATATATATATACAGAGAGAGAGAGAGAGAGAGTTATCCACATACAATATTGTTTCGCTATAACACAGCTCATTAGTGCAGCTTGATCCCTAGCCAGGGATTAAACCTACAACCATTGAGTTGATAGTCGACAGTTCTAACCTCCGTCCCATGGGATTAATGCTCGCAAATAACCTCCTAAAATGTCCATTTAAATAGACACTCGCGCACTGCTTTTATAGTGATTGAGCTGCTTACTTATTTACAAACAGCGAGTCTTGAATTAATGCGATACATTTATGACAGTGCTCTACCCAAGAAGGGATATATATATATATATATATATATATATATATATATATATATATATATATATATATATATATTAAACATTAGTGTTTGTAGGTATTAAAATAATTATAGTAACTAGTGGTGTGATATGACCATGTGAGGGAGCGATATCTCCCTATTGGGGAGGTTGAGACGCCCCCTTGGCCCTGAGGGAGGCCGGATAAATATGCTAAGATATACTGAGATTGTGTGTTGAATGTTAATCGAATCCCGGACAATGGCGAGTGACCGATCAAAAGTACTTGAAATAAAACAGATATATATCTTATTGTTAAAATCAGACATAAATTTTATTGTTTGAAAGCAAGGAGACCGGAAATGTTAGAACAATGTGGAAATGATGCCAGACCTATGTTGGCCTCGAGGACACCTGCTCAAACGAGGGCTTTCTGAATAACGAGTTTGACTCATTGGGATCGCGTGAAAAGATTTCATTGTTGATCTCAGATTTTCAAAACTCTGAGCGTATTGCTGAATTGCACACACGAAATTTGGTTCTGGAATTCCCCAGAAAACGTATTGAACTCTGATTGGTTGAATGAACCGCCGTACCCCAACCAGTCCATGATTATAAAAACAAGCGCCCAGACTGTCTGAGCAAATTGCGCCGGAATCTCGAGAGAACGACACACGCCCAAGGGTACCCCCCCCCTCTCCGCTATTCCTGACCAGCCATTCAGTTACGGAGAAAGAGATTAGTGAGACTTAAAATGAATGATGGTTATATGTAAAAAATCTGTAACTTTTGTGAAATTAATCTTTCGTAGTTAGAAACCCTGACCTTGTCTGTCTTTTCTTTCTTCGTGCATGCAAAGTTTTGCTTTCACTTTTCAGCAGAATTCAACACAAAGACATTGAGAATCCATGTGAAGGACTCCCGGTAGACTTGACATCATGAGCTGCAGTTTCCGAAGAAATTAGAGGTCAGTTGCTGACCTGAAGACGGGAGACCCGCCACAGTGGGATCTGTGGAAATTCCATAGGGGAACTCATTCATATATAATCTATTGATGCTGGCATTCTGCAGATGGAGACGCCCTGATGTTATTGTAGCTCTTTTGTTAAAACTGCAAAAGTATTTATCTAAGCTGGCAGGGAAGCCCGGCGTAGCCTGGTCGTAAAGTACGCTTTCATATGATATTTTAATTCTTGCAGATTTCGTATATATTATTATACAGTTATTTGTTTTTGGTTTTTGCAATACGTTTTGCATGAATTAATTTTTTATACGAAAGTACATTTTTACCTAAATGCGAGTTGGGAATAATTTTCCCTTTTACAAATTTGGTAATAGCGAGCGGCATGTATATCGTTTTTAAAATATAATTATCCACTATATATATTATTATATCTTAAAAACATTATTATAGAGTTAATGTTCTATCGATTTTTATATATTATAAAGTTGCGATTTCAAAAATAAAAAAATATATCCACCTGACTTGGCTGTATTAGCTTGAATCGAAACCGAAATCAAAACTTACAAAAAAATATATAACTTGAGTTCCTTCAGCTGAAACCGAAACCAAAACTTACGAAGAATTCTTGGTAAAATTATTTATTACAAGAAGTGGAAATCCATGACAATTCAACGACAGTCACTCGGATGCAAGCGTGTCACACAAAATAACACACACTATCCTATTAATATATATATAATTGTATATATATGCATATATATATATATAGAGAGATTAACACACACACACACACACATCTATATATATGCAGAGAGAGAGAGAGCGAGAGAGAGAGAGAGAGAGAGTGAGAGAGAGAGAGCTATGTAGATATATAGTTGTCTGTCATGTTTCCGCTTTAAATTGAATCAGATGAAACGCGCATACGATAAAAATATCCAATTTTTGCTCCCTCCCTTCCCACGGTGCCTTCTTACTTGCTACGTTTTTAGATTCGTGATTATAACGAAACTGCTTGATCTGTCTTTTATTTTTAACTTCTATGATGATTTTGCCGTTGAAATGTTATCACTTTCTTCTCACCTCCCACCATGCTCCTTTTTCATAGGTTTTTTGCCATTTTTCATTCAGAAAACTCAGGTAACATTTCATGCATTTTCGACATGAAAACTTTTCATTCTATCAAATTCTACAATATATTTTTTCTACTCTATACAATCTTATGTGTATCTCACTTAATATAATATATTAATGCATACGTATAGAAATATATGAAAAATGCATGCAGGTGCACACGAAATAGTAAATCATTTATTTTTATGTGTGAATACACGCACACACAAACACAAACATATATGAAGGAGGTTAAAGCATGTAATCATATTTCCGACAAAATTGAAGGTTTTTACAATTTATGAAAAGAGACTAAATATATAATAGCACAAGGCCAACCTATATTCCGATTGGTGTGTGTGTGTGTGTGTGTGTGTGTGTGTGTGTGTGTGTGTGTGTGTGTGTGAAAAGACGGAGGGAAAAACAAACTAAACACTGAAAAAAATCTAAGCTAGAGATGTTAACCAGTTTCGTTCAGGTCAACGAACGTCTTCAGAATTTTTTCTGATGAGGTTCCGTAATCTGAACAAAACCGATAAAACTTTTTTTGTTGATTCTTTTGTTTAATTTGTCTTTCCCCCTTTCTTTTTCGTATATCCTGCCTCTACAGTATTTCAGGTTATGATATATCCTGTATATATGTATCCTGAGGGCGACCGAAAAAAGAGTTAAGCATGTTTTCCGTCTGTATCATACTAATTTAAGTACCTGTCTCTGCCATGTTTCTCAGAGAAGAAACACCCCTGCCACACACACACACACACACACACACACACACACACACACTATATATATATATGTCATCCACATACAGTACTGTTTCGCTGTTTCACAGCTTATCAGTACGGCTAGACAAGCAACTACCACAAACCAGGATCGAAACCCGATCGCCCAAACGACAGTCAGAGCTCCTAACAGTTGTGTTACACGGCTGCCGATATGCGGGCAGTGAATTAACAATGTTTTGACATGGTCCAAAGTACATAAGCTCAATTTGCTTACACAAAGAGCATCGCTTCATACGCTAATGATAATTTGTATATCACTTCCAAAATGCTCAACCTAATATAGGGAGCAATATATATATATATATATATATATATATATATATATATATATATATATATATATATATATATAAATATATATATATATATATATATATATATATATATATATGTTGCTCCCCAAAATCTCAGGCCTTGATGAAGAAGAGACTAAAACTTGCCGCTATTGTTTCAAATGATCTGAAATAACAACAAAGGAAGACTTGCCAGGCCACTAATATATATATATATATATATATATATATATATATATATATATATATATATATTACTAGCAAAAGTACCCGTCGTTGACTGGGTTCAAAAACAGTCTACAAAAAAATGGACTCTGATTTATGAAAGTATGATAGGTTATGAAAAGGAAGGGTTGTAAATTTGGGTTGAATTTGGGGGTATCAAAACCAAAGCAAAATATGATGAAAGTAAAAATAAAATAGATAAACCCCATAATTTATTATACCATACCTGTTCACACTGAAACACTTATCACAATATTCAGTGGATCTATATTAAAAAACCTTGTTAAACTTTGTGACATATTTCCATTCTATGGAGGTCAGGTGCGAACGAACACCCCATAATTTTATTATACCATATTTCTTCAAATTGAAAAATAATTATCAAAGTATACTTACGCAGATAGAGATGAAAAATCTTTATTAAAGTTTGTGCTTATTTCCATTCCATGGAGGCCAGGCGCGAACGCAGATCCCACAATTTTATTATACCATCCCTATTTAAGTTAAAACATATTTATCAAAGTATTCTTATGTACATCTATATCAAAAACACTTGTAAACGATGTTTTTTAATTTTTCAATTTTTTATTTCCATACTTTGTGCACCAGATGCGAACGCAGACCCCACAATTTTAATGAACCACCGTTCTGCCAGATCAAACATACCCATTCCTGTGTCTCGATACATCTTCTATCATTATATGCAATCATTTTTTAAAATAGTCAACCATATAGAAGCCTATTCGTGACCAGACACACACACACACACATTCAGCTTTATATTATAGATATGCACACATATATGTTTATATATATATATATATATATATATATATATATATATATATATATATAATTATTTTTTTTACTATAATAATTAAATACCTACAGACACTAGTGTTTCATCCTTTCGGGATTCTTCAGTGCAGGGTGTCACGATTACTACCAGTATATTTTGATATATGTAAACATATATCGATATATGTAAATATGTACATGTCGTCAAAACAAGTAAAAGAGTCATCTTGATTGAATTGACAGTACCTTATGAGAGTCGGGTAGAAAAAGAACATCAATACAAGATGGAGAAATATGAATACCTAAAAAGAGAACTGCCCCATAATCGTTACGTTACAATCCTTTGAGCTGTTGAGATCAGAGCAAGAGGTTTCCTAGCAGGCTCCTTATATCAGCTTGGAATTGAAAACTATAAAAAATCACGGCCAGTAAATGCCCCATAGAAATTACTGAACAATGCACAATGGTGCTCTGGGTAAAAAAGAATACTGCATGATATGGTAGCAAGTTGTCACAGTGCACTTATCTATGTGATCAGATTTATTTATTCATTTATTTTATGATTTTATTAATTTATTCATGCATTTTTGTTTAATTAATTTTTTCTTGTTTTATTTCATTCATTTATTTTAATTTTTTGTTTTTTGTTTTTCTTTCTTTCTTTCTATTCTTTTCGATATTAGCGCGTATATCGTAACGAATGTGGCAGACGCAATATTTGAACATTTAAACGTCCTGTACGCAAAGCTGTTGCTCGTAACAGAAACGCTAAATTATTAAACATTTTATTGTATCGGGCAGTTCATTCAAATGCAATTCAGATAATTAAGCCTCGCATCAGCAAGGTTGGCTGATACGCGAACAAGCTGTAACGAAGAAAAGACTCATCTTAATTGGATTTGCAATACCTTATAAGACAACAAACAAAACATCAATGCAAGATAGAGAAATATGAAGATCTATAAAGAGAGCTGACCCGTGAAGTTTACGTTACAATCCCTCAAGCTTTTGAGATTAGAGCAAGATGTTTCCTTGCAAGCTCCCCATATCAATTTTTAAGCCAGCTTGGAATTAAAGGCCGAAAACGAGTCACAGCTAGTAAACGCCTCATAGAAACAACTAAACAATATGCAATGTGGCTCTAGGCGAAAAGGAATACTGTATGATATGGCAGCAAGTGTGTAGTTATTTCTGTGAGTAGATTTATTAATTTATTTAATGATTTTATTAATTTATTTATGTATATATATTTTTTAGTGCCAAACATATATTTATTTATATTATTTTATTTATATATACGTATATTTTTTCAATTTTATTGTTAATTTTATTATTATTTTCTTCGATAAAAGCGCGTCTAAGCTTAACAAATATGTCTGACCCAGTCTTTGAACATTAAACGACATGCGCAAAGTCGTTGCTCATAACAGGAACCGCTTAATTATCAACCGTCATTTTTTTTTTGTATCAATCAGTTTATTCAAAAGATAATTGGGCCTTGCATCAGTGAAGAGGGCCGATACGCGAACAAGCCGTAGAGAGGAAGGCTATATTATCTGAAATACTAGCGTATTGAAATATACCCCCAAAAATATGATTGTATACAATTCTATGAGTGAAATAAGAAAAAAAAAAAACTCATTCTATACAAGTTTACAACAAGAAAAAAAAACTGAGATGTATTTTTACAGCGCGTTTTCTTTATATATATACACACACATTTATATATATATATAGTAATTTATAAAATATATATGGCGATTAAGCTACACTGAATATTCCGCGTTTCATCCACTCTAGGACTTATATATATATATATATATATATATATATATACACAGGGTGGCCGAAAAGTCCCAGGACACTGGCCGAAAATGTTATTATATGTTTTCTGTGTGTTTCATTAAAAAATACTGTGTTTTATTAAAAATACATGTATAGTGTCCTGAGACTTTTCGGCCACCCTGTGTGTATATATATATATATATATATATATATATATATATATATATATATATAATAAATATATGTATATATATATGTGTGTGTGTGTGTGTGTGTGTGCGTATATAAAGTTATTATCTTTAACTGCTGCAATTATTCGATAATTCCAAGCAAATTACTTCATTGTGTTTTGTGTAAGCTTTTGCAAAGAAAGTCCTTTGTCATTAGACTTCGATTATTTTTCAGCTTGTAATAATTTTCATCCAAATCAAGTTAAGTATTTTCATATGTTTATGTATTTATATGTGCAGGATTTACTCCTAAACTAATTTACTTTTTATGACCTTTGTAAAATAGAAACTAGGTACAAGAGACAAGAATGTGGTTTACATTAAGTTTAATTTAATTTGATGTAAAGCTAGTAAAACTGGTGAGTTGGAAGCTTTTCAGTAAAATTTAGATTTTTGTGAAATTTTAATAAGAATCAATCAATCAATATTTCCTAAAACTTTAGTTTCCTTGCAGTATTTTAAGGTGTCTTATAATAAGCATTACCGCCAATATGAAAATTTTAATCTATAAAATCTGCATTGAATATAATTTATAATAATTAGACACTAAAAAGGAAAGATTCTCTGAACTTAAATTTATTCTTAAGACTTAATTTTTGACATTTCTAGAACCAAATTGAAATAAGGCTTTTAAACTAAGCTCTATTATTATCATATATCGATTTTAATCTTCAGAAGGGGGTAGAAAATCCAGTAATGGATAATGATCGAAATTCGAATAAGGATTCTAAACATATATCTTCATATCTTGATTTGAATTTTTGTAAGGAGAAATAAAATTTGTGAAAAACTTTCATGTTTGGGGAATTTATTTTACTTGTTCTGAGACATCTATTCTTTTTAGTATATATAAATATGACCAGCTGGCGGACAAAACATCGAATAGAGGTACAAGGACACATCTTTAAAATTACAAAATCTTTTAAGGAATCGTTTCCAATATTAATTCTTTTTTTCTCTGCTTTCTTTTAATACGACATCAACCTGGAAAATTTGTTCTACACCTGAACGAGATGATTTGTTTCTTTTTTATTATTTTATTTGTTTACTTTATGGCATATAAATTTTTTCGGCTTGTTTAATGCGAAATCAATTTTGTTAAAATGTTTATTCGTGATATAAAGTTATGTGTATAACACCGGCAGCAGCTTCATATCATGCAGAAGATATATTCTATTCAACCCATAGATGGACTGCTGGGCGATACAACCACTGGAAATAATGGTTACTAAGGGATGCATCCATACTCTTCAGATCTCTCAAATTAGGGGATTACCATTGGAAACAGTTCCATACCATAGTGATAAATAGAAGCATAAATCCCAGATTACTGTCGACTTGGAATAATGTAAATAATAAGATGACCCAAAACTGCACTTCTATATTATACCCAAGTATTGGCGTGTAGGGATGGGGCAACGAGGTTGTGCCACCGTATATTCAAATTGAAGGGTATCCAGTCATATTCAAACTATCACTTTTTTTATAATATTTTACAGTACTAGGATTTATATTTGGGTCTTTGGGGCATACTATTAAGAAGTTGGTCCCGAGAATCACCAGGGAATCACCAGACCTCTGCATACTACTCTATTGGGACATAGATCCGATTTTGACAGATACTGCTATCTTGTGTCAGAGTTTATCTCCAATGATCCAAGATTAGGACCTCAGCACTGGAAACAAGGTCATGTAATATGCTAGATAAATTAAAATTTTCATAGGTTAGATTCTGGCAATGCCACTGTGACAACTCAAAGAAAAACTCAAAGCAGCATAGAGTCTATGCCATTGTTAAGGTGGCTTTTTCTTTGTTAGGCTAAGATATAACCTCGTGTAGTTTTAGAAGGTTCACCATTTCAGGATTTACCTTCTTGCCCTTTCAGAATCGGTTAGTTTATAGCTAATCACCTGAGGCACCCCCCTCGGGGAATTCCGATGGGACTGTTCAGGTATTTTTAGTCGGCAATAGTGTTTTTCCTCTAGAGCACTGGCTTTTCAAATCCTACATTCCCGACTTTGTGTCACACCTTCCTGCACCGCGAAGGAGCTACATAACACAAATCAC
>NC_136504.1:81708656-81766156 GCF_053919585.1 Euprymna scolopes
TTTTCGTAATTTTTTGGATATGTTACTAATTGTGTAATGACAATTACGCGTGTGCTATTTTTTTTATTTGAAATTTAATATTTTTTCGTTTATATCAGATAGAAGTACTGAAATTTAATAACACTGTCTTATAGCAATAAATAACTTCTCCCCATTAAAAAAAAAAAAAAAAAAAACAGTAGGAAGAACAAGTTTCATCTATAAGTTTCAATGTCTCTGAATTATAAACTGATGCATTCCCAAAATCCAAACGCATCTCTGAAAGGAACTTTTGCCGAATGCAACTGACTTGAAGAAGCTGGCCTAGCTTTTATTAAAGTCAAAAAAAGTTTTATTTAAATAAACGCTAACATTGTTTGAAGAACTGCATAAAGAGAACATTGTCATACACAGTCTTTCAACAATATAAAAATTGTGTAATTGTATTACAATATAAACGATAATTTTAGTGTCTAGAAAATGGAATGTTTATTTTTCATTAATTTGCTATATCTGATGAGATGAAGTCAAAATATTCAGAACTTATTTGTTTTTTATTAAATTAAGGCTTGATTGATATCTCTGTATTTAAGATAGAGAGCGTGGTTTCGTGTGGGTTGCTTGCATGTGGACAAATGAAAACTTTTTAATTAGTTTTAAATTTCCAATTTTATTAAAATAAAATATGGCCTCTCATATTCAATATTTCCAGAATAAAAATGAACATTAAAATTTTTTTTCAGTAATGGATGGTCGTGAGAACTTCGCAAAATACAACAGATATATAACTTGAACTATTAAACAAAGCACTTTAATATTTTCAAGTTTCATAGTGTTGGCCTCGTCTGAATTGTTATAAGCTTCACAACGTTTCGCTACCAGCCTTCTTCAGAAGGTAACCTTGAACTGAACTTTTTAATGAATGTAGACTGATATCATTCGGTGTTCTATATTCTTCTAGATAGCTTATAATCAATTAATACTTGCTTCATCATGGAAATTACATCAGGAATGCTGAATTAGACGTCTATCATAATTGGTTAAATTTAGAGTTCGAATTAGAATTATTGGAAGGTTATAGCAAAAAAGTTAGCTGTAAAAGTATGTAAACCGTTTCCATCGAAAATCAAAATTGATTTCTCTATGGTAGTTACTCAGCTAACAGGCTAAATGAGAGACGTCACTATCCACTGAGCAACAAAAGAGAACTTGAATGCTTACTAGACACTACCCTAGAGTGTCTAAGGTCTATCTGTGCAGGGGTTTGTCAGAGCAAGCTGGCATGAAGATAATTGTCCCTACAAGTAAAGCCTAACTAAATAATCAAAATAATATAGTATTCACAGCCCAAATAAAATATCCTTGGTATGGCTAACCAACACTGACTTTTATGACGAATGGTGCACCTCCTCCAAGTGATGTTACCTCAAGTAATAGCACGAAGCTGGACACTCCACCAGATAAGATTAATTCTCGTCCTGGAGCCAAGTAAATTCAAGAGACCAGAAGAAAGGTATACTATAACATATTTAAATGGTCAATTGAATCTCAACTTCTTTATTGTCTCAGTGTTTGAGAGGTAAAGGAAAACTTTAGTGGCACATTCGAATTCAATGTATGTGTCTTGTATAGAGTTCAAGTGTTAACCCGAGGAAGGATCCCTTTAATTTCTGAGAACTTCCACTGAAGAAGAATGAAATGTAAGAAGAGGATTTGAATGCCTACTGGAGAGGATTTGACACTGTTTCCAGGTGCCTATCGTTCTCTCTACACAAAAATTTGTCATGACAATCGGGCTAGAAGATACTTCTTCAAAAAAAAAGCAAATCCTGATCAAATATTCAAAATAACATCATATTCGAATCTAAATAAGATATCCTCAGTGTGGCTATACACTAACTTGTACGAGGAATTGTACACCTTCTTTTCCTAATAATGCTATCTTTAGTAACAGCACTAAGCTGAATACTCCACAAGATTAAATGGATTTTAAGAGCAAGAGACAAAAGAATGATATACTAAAATATAATCAATTAGTTAATTAATGAGAGGAAAACAAATGTTCTTCACTTCCTTATAAAGTCAACGTTTGGGAAGTAAAAGAGAATTTTAATGGAACACTCAGATATCTAAGTATCTATACGTTAGCCCCAGAAAGAGGCATCTTGATTTCTGAAGACTTACACTGAAGTAAAATGAAAAAACAGTAAAGGCTATTATTTTGTACACACAAGGATATCATATACCTTTTTTATTATTAATTTATTTTATTTATTTTTTTTTTACATTTTAACCCCAAACAAGGCATGTTGCCACTTTGATGTAGGGGGCTACTATCAGGGACATAAGCTACAGAGGTACTATGTACGAAGTTGGGCAGCAAGGTGTCGGTTCACGTTACACTTGAACTTCTGCATGTCAGTACAGTTGGGGAAGCAGGCACCTGGAAGGGAATTCCAAAGTCTAGCGGTTCTACGGAAGAAACTACTGGAGTAGAAGGCTCTCTTAAATCTAGGGATTTCTACTGTGAAGGGGTGGGATATAGCTGCTTGTTGGGTTTGTCGAGGGTATTTACGTCAAGGGGGGTACGAGTGCTTGCAGTTTGTCAGAGCATTCACCGTTAAAGTACTTGTAGAACAGGCAAAGGGATGCAACATTTCATCGATGGGACAGAGGCTGAAGCTTAAATGACAATTCAGGACCTATCAGGTTGGCGACTCTCATTTGAACCTTGTCTAGGAGCAAGAGACTAGTAGCAGATGCACCAACCCAAATATGACACCAATGCTCCATACATGGGCGAATGGTGGCCTTATAGAGGTACAGGATACTTTCAGGTGTTAGTAGTTTTCTTGCACGGTAGAGAGAACCTACCTTCTTCGCAGTGGTCCTGGCAATACTCTCAATGTAATTGTTCCAACTCATGTTTCCTGTGAACGTTAGGCTAAGGAGTTTAAAAGATGTACTTTCAGATAAAGAGTCTTTGGCCATTGTTATTGGTGGTAGAGAATGTTTCTTGTAATTATTGAAGGAAAGAAGTTTAGTCTTGGCAGCATTGAATGTGACCATCCATTTTTGTCCCTATTGCACTACAGATCGGAAGTCATCCTCTAGTGTTTCTGCTATTTCTTTAGATATGTGTTCATTTGTTTTCTTGTTGTGTCTGTTATAGAACGTGATTTCATCAGCATATATACCCATCTCAGAGGCAATTTTGTCAGGGTGGTCATTTATGAATATTAGGAATAATAGAATCCAAAGATAGACCCTTGAGGCACTCCCACATTTATATCATATTGGTTAGATGTATGGCCGTCGAGGACAACCTGGATTTTTCTCTTATCTAAGAAGGATTTAATTAAGTGATAACGTATGATCTAATTTTTCTGAAAAATAATGTGTTGATTGTATTCCGTGACCATTATTTGATAAATACTGAAAATTTAATTAAAATTTTTAATTTCCTGATTTTTGGTGAATTTTTAAAGGAAGGGGTCAAAATGTTTATACAATTTGAGCATGAGCAATTCATTTTGCACGTACCTAAAAATAATGCAGTAAGCTTTCACAAGCGGTTTACACAAATATATTGTTTTTCGTTCTTTTTTTTTGGGGGGGGTATTCAATTATAAAACTTGTATCAGTTGCTTCTGCAGTTTAATTAACCGTTTACCTGTAAATAACGTGCAGACATTAACCGAGCAGAAGAAATGTTTAATATTTCACAAAAATTCTGTTTATGCCCGAAAAACATAAAAATGTTTTTGTAAACCGCTCAAGAAAAACTTATTTTTTTTAGAACAATTAAAAACCATGAAAAGCTACGTCATCAAACTGGTTATCAAGCAGCAATACAACAATATTCTGAATTTTGATTATAAACAGACATAATAACCATTATAAAAGGTTTAGAGGAATCATTCTTATTTTAAGAACTAGTTAAAATCTTTACTCTTCTACCATCTAAAATCTTCAAAGCTTGTGGAACAAATTTTTAGTTAATCCTTAATATCAAGCCATTCTGTAACGCGTTATCTTATTCCTAAGCCAACATAAAAATAAAAGGAAAAAAAAAAATTTTAATTATAAATTTAAAGGCAAAATATTAAATCATATTAACTTCTTCCAACAAACCTGTTGCAAATATAGCTGCTTCCACTGCATGAACTCTTACTCACCGCCTCCTCCAGTAACAAACAATGAAATAGCAATGTCCCTTAATCACTATGAGGAGTGTAATTCAGTAGATATATAAACTTTACAAACTAACCCAGTAACATTAACTACCCACGCGAGATCGCAGAAATATTTGGATTAGGACACTGGCGCAGGGCAAACCCTCTCGGTGCTGATGGACCCATAGATCTTCCCAAGTCATCCGGCTAGGAGAAGGAAAACCTAAGGGGAGGGAAGCCTCTCCAGTCTTGGATGACAACCTTCCTGGTGACCTATTAAACGCAAAATTTAATTATTTGTTACTGTATTGCTTATATGTGTAAAACATAGATGATTTTTGCAGTGTAAGCCACCACAGAATCACGAAGACACTCAACATGTATATCTGTACGAATAGAGGAAGTCATAGTGATAATTGAGTCATGCATTGGTATTCTCTTCCTTATAAGAGGTGCAGAAAATATGAAAGAAAATGAAATTCCTGGAATCTTGCTTAATTGGCTATGAATCAAATTTAATGCCAATCTGATATATTTTAATTTTAAATAAGAGGTTATTCATCTAATATACTCCATAGATGTTTCTTAAAATACTTTATAGAAACAAAGATTTAGGGAGTATTTCTTCACAATATCTTATACCTCTGAGTATTTCTACAAAATATCTTACACCTCTGAATTTTTATGAAAGGGTTCCAACCTCCAATTTGAATAAAACTAAAGCAAACTAAATATAGTTTGAACTTTTAAAAAATTTTTAAAGATGTGAAACTTCACATATTTTTTGGTTTGAAGTTTTCAAAAATCTGAAACTTCACAAATCTTGTAAAAAATGTAAAACTTCACAAATTTTAAAAATGTGAAATTTCACACTTGAACTTTTTACACATAGCAACTGTGTTCAAAAGGTTAATTAGTTTAGGAGTAAATATCGTTCATAGAAATATATACTCACTTGTGTATATATACATAATTTTGATATAAATGAAAAGAGGAAATTTATGCCTACTGGAAAAGGATTTGAATGTCTTCAGTGTCTAAAAGTTTACTGTATAAAGGCTTTTCATGACAACCTGGCATAAGGATACTTCCCTCTAGAAGTAAAGCATGGCCAAATAATCAATCTATACTCATATAAGCCTTTTTTTTTTTTGTGTGTGTGTGTGTGTGTGTGTGTGTGTGTGTGTGTGTGTGTGTGTGTGTGTGTGTGTGTGTGTATTGATATTCATATTAAAAATCCCTTTTCTATTTATTTAAAAAGAAAATACAACTTTGTTATATATGGGTCGTGGAACTGCATTCATCTGCAAAAGATCTAGCTCATTTGCATTGCTTTTAAATATTCATTTGAATTAATTCCCTATTAGTTTTCTCGGTTTTCTCATGGGATTATCATCTTTAGTAAACTATTACTTGTAATTATATTCATGCAGATATTCTACATGATTTATACTTGCGTAATGCACAAAAAGTTTATAGTAAACACAAACCTTTTCTCTATATATTTATATATGCGTATATATATCTGTTTAAAAAATTTTGCCTACTAAACTCCTCTGTCAGTTTTTAGTCTAAAGATATGAAACTTAAAATATAGGGTATTCGAACCCATGCAAAACTTTATATTTGGGTTTTAATCCGGCAAAATGCTGCAAAAGTGTGAAAATTAAAAATTATGGAATTTGCCAGGTGAAAGTCAAACGACGGCATTACAAATATGTATGCATAACGTAATAGCTATTCGTTCATGCTTTAATTTCTAGCCTTGCAGCAAACATGAATTCATAGCTTAGACATTAACGTCAAAGGAAAAAGTAAATCGTAAGTTAAAGGTTTTGGTTTTGATTCTTGGTGGTGGTGCACAAGTCATTTTTTTTTTTACTTTTTAAACAATAACTATATATTGGGTCCAATATAATATATTGATAAATACGAAATCTGCATTAATCAAAATATTATATTTAAACACGTATTTTATGACCGGCCAATGCCGGGCGGCTTGCTAGTATGAGACAACATTAAAAGTCTAAATAAGATCTCCACAGTATGGCTACACACTAGCTTATATGAAGAATAGTGCACCATATATATGTTTTTTGTTTGGTTACATATGTTTCAGATGTTGGACCCTGTTTTTAAGGCCTGACGAGGCTGTTAGATCGTAAACATGGTCCAACATCTGAAACATATGTAACCAAACAAATAAAACGGAAAGAAAAAATAAAACACATATTTGCTCTGCAATAGCATTGAGCACTCTCTTCAGGTTTTTACTAATTACCAATTTTATGAAATACTAAATATATATATATATATATATAATTATTTAATAATTAGTATAGTAAATAATTATAAATGAATATTAATAATTATATATATAAGTATCCTTTAACCGGATTGTCATGACAAACAAATTTTTGTATAGAGAGAACTTTAGACACCTGAAAACAGTGTCAATATTATAGTAAATAATTATATATATATATATATATATATATATATATATATATATATATATATATATATATATATATATATATATAGTATCACAAAATGCATATACCCCTCACATTTCTTAAAATATTTATGCATATCTCTTCATGGGACAACACTGAAAAAATGATTTTTTGACACAATGAAAAGTAGTCTGTCTGCAGCATATATAACAGAGTTAATTTATTTGTGGGAAGCAAATAAATAGGAACATGCAGCAAATACTGAAATAAACGAAAGTTGATTTTTTCCAAATGATGCAAGAATAAATTAATTCATGCAGATTCATCACTGTGAAAATCACATGCAAAATAATTTAATAATATAATTTGTTCAGTTAAGAATGTATACCTTGTGATAAATAAAAATTAAGAGAAGGGATGCATTGTTTTAATATTGGAGATAACACATCAAAAGAATAAGATAGAGGTAGGCAGAAATAAATAAACAAACATAAGTAAATAGACAGGAAAAACAGAGAAATTGATTTGTTGCTTAATTCACCAGATCAAGAAACAAGATCGTGTATTAATTTGATTTAATGAAAATATAACTGTTTTAACCAAAAATTTTTGCAAGCGAAATTACATCTTCAAATGTCTTACACTGTTGCCCTTTTTACTCTTATCTGGCAACACGTGTCAAAATTTATATGACTTAATTCAATTAGTTAATAGATTTAGTTTTTTTAAGTTTCTTTAATATAGACTCATGGTGCAACAGATAATGGCATTGGTCAACAATCAGTTCTGACTTGAAAAAGGCCGGAGTTTACATCGGTCAAAACGTTGTGAAAATAACAACCAAGATGAAAATAGTAGTCTGAATAATTCAAATAATATTTTCATTAAATCATATTTCATTTGTTTTAATTAATGTTATTCAAGATCTCATAGTATCACTGTTTATACTTTTTCTAGAAAAATAATTAATCCTAATTTTTCTAATTTCTTCTTTAACTGTATTATATTGCTATTTTGATTAGCTTTTCTATTCTACGATTAAGAGTTTTGTTTGCATTATTTGAATGTTTTGCATTATTTGGATGTTCACGTCATTAATGTTATTCTTACAAAATGTGTTGGTTTAACTCGGAAATCTGTCTGGAATTTTGAACAGAATGCTTTATTTAATCCACATAAGTGTCTTGCTCTTCATCCGCACGGTGCAAAAGTAATAAAAGTGGTAAATAATCTTCAACGCTAAGTAACAGTCTCTTGGAGGTTGATGGTTCAATCCTCAGTACAGAAGATACTAAGAATACAATTATGAATCACTTAAAACTTCTACGAAACGAAAGCAAACTGTTGGATTAAAGAAAGAGTTCCATTCAAAATTCTGTACAGATTTCCAAATTCGACAGAAAGATTCCCCAGTTTTACAAGATGCACCCGAAGAAAATGTGAGAATAACAAAAAAGCATTTTGGAGTCGGGGAGTCTGTTATGTCCAAGCTTGAAATACCGCTTTCGTTGGTCTGTCATGCTTAAGTTTGAAATAACATTTCTGTCAGTCTTTTTCATTTGTCTGTTACGCTCAAGTTTTTAAATATGAACGTATGTTAACATACATCTTGTTTTCTGAGTATTGAAACTAGGTCGCCCCTAAACTGATTTCAATTTGCTATCTCACAAAGAAGAAAAAAAGTTTAAAAAAAAAACAAAACATTTTCATGCTCATTTTTTGCTCAGACAAAAAAATCAGTCCCTAATTGAGCTCCCATGCTCCCCCCTCGCCCCACCGCCAAAACAACTCGATTCCAAACGGCAAAGTAAAAGTAAGAATGAGATAAGATTGTTTGTTTCACATCTGATTATTTTATATTTGCGATAAAGCTTATCGTTCACATTTCACAGACAACACAAGAATATCAATTAGTCTTGCAATGTCCGTTGAATTTAACTAAAACAAATAAACATTCATGAAGACGCAGTAAAAAACAAAACAAGAATACGTCTATTCTTAAAATGCACCCCTTCAATCCGTGCTTTTAATAGTGAAAATACTATTTTGGTTATCGGGCAATATTGTTAACAGCCGATACTACAATATGCAACTAATTACTTTTACCAAACGCAATAAAATTTCATTTTCTACTGAGCTGTATACTTTTAATGTTCTGAAACTATTTTCTTTCTTTTCAATGAACTATACTGTGAGATTACCTAGATATCATTTCTATTTGTTCTTATGTATTGTTTACCAGAGCTTGCAACAAAGTCTAATTTTGAAATATAAAACAAAATGAACACGGTTTCAAAACGTTAAAAGTACACAGACCAATAGAAAGTTGTACAGAAAGTTGTTAGATGAAACAAGTCATTGGTACCGTCGGTTTCAAGCCCGATTGTTAGAACCGTTTAAGATATCCATATCAAACTCTCTTCAGCCCATACTTGTCTCTCTCTCTATATTAATTAAAGAAACTTTCAAATTTATTAAACTGCAAGAGTAAAATAGGAAACGCATGTGTACACAAAATAAACTTCACGTTATAGTAACAACACATAAAAAATAGGAATAACTAATAAAAACAACAACAATAACAAAAATCATAGCAACAACAATAATAATTATAATTAAGAAAAAAAACAATGAATAAAATAAAATAAAAGATACATAAATAACTATATAAACTAGTATAAACTTAAATAAAAACTAAGTCACTTCCCAACACAAAGAAAAGAGAAAGCCATCCCCACTAAAAACGAACAAAGAAAGATGCCAATTAGAAGTCAAGTGAACATCTGCCTGATAAACGCATGCTCACTGGCTACGATAAATGGATGTGTGAATTACAAAGCATCTGATTGGCTGACTAGTAAACCCGGTACCATGTATCGACATGAAAACACAAAATAACTTCGATTCCATGCAAAAGCCTGACGAATCTTCACGAGGATGAGATAGGAAAAATTTTGTGTAGCTTAATTGCCATATATATTTTAAAAAGTTACTACCTTGCTCTGCATACATATTGAGCACTGTTGAAGTAAATACTGAAACTAGATACATAAAATTTTATATTGATGCATAAAATAATATATCCATAATCCAGTTAGGAATATAACTGTTTCTCTCCTTCATGAATGTAAATGCAAATTATATATTTACCATATTCCCCTCCATAAATCTCGAATTTGTTTTATTTTAATTTTTCTTCTTTAAATTAGATGAAGTTATTCAAACAAACGGCAAAAAGTGCCAATGAGATATGTAGCCGCGATGAAGAAATATGTAGCACAGATATTAAGGAATGAAAATCACAAAGAGAAAAAATGAGAAACTATGCACACATATAGTGAGATCAAAGATAAAAGCACACAACAATACATATTTCACATTGAAAAAAAGAATAAAATGGATATGCAACATAAATACTGAAAATCTATACACAATATAATAATCACCTTTTAATATTACATACATATATATGAAATAATAAAAATATGACTTAATTGAGACCTCCAAACTAATTAATGAGATTTATCAATATGCTGCACACTTGTTAAAACTGTTTAAGTTGTGTAAAAATGTTATAAATAGGCATGATAACACGTAGTTCAAAGAAAAAGAGTGATAGCAAAAAGAAGTCTTTTTAGAAGCACACGAAGAGTTCAGATATGCAAGGACATTGGTCAATATAATTTCAATTTTTCTCGATTGCAAAGGTAATTTATTTGCAAGAAAGATTTTTAAAACTCTTCCACGCAATTAGATTTCTTAATATACTTTAGAACAAAAATCAGGTTAAATAGCTGTAATGCAAATCATTTTAAAAATAAATTGCAATAATGGTTAAAATAATAAGGCATTTTTGAAGTCTATTTGATGATATATTTAGAAGACTTTGATTTATATATTGGATACAATCAAGATCAATGGATGACACACAGAATCTAGGATATGGTTTCATTTTGCAGAAAGCAAGAAATTGTGGCCAATTATAAACATCTCATATATATCTTGCAGATATAGCTTCTTCATATTGTTTTGCAAATCTTCCAGAGTGGATTGATTTCCTAGAAGTCACCAAGAAGACTGACATGAGATGCAACATAGTTCTCCACTCTTAGAATTCCACTAGATCTTCCTCACTGTGCCTTATGAAATTTGGAGTGGACAGGCCTATAGTTACAAGACATAAAAGTATGCCGACTTGACCAGATATCTGAGAGACAGATTCAAACTCAAAGTCTTCACAATCGATGTTTGTGCCATGAAAGAGCAGTCCATCCCTGGAAGTAGCAAGATTAAAACCTTGAAAGCCATGGGAGAAATGGAAGAGAAAGCCTCATGTTGGATTTGGTCTAGGAGGAACAAAGTTTAAATTTATGAAGCCCAATTTGCTCCTATTCAAGTGAAACCATAATGAAGTAGTTGTGCGCTTGGAGAAACTGATCTTAGTGAGTCCTAAAATGAACATTGAATAGACATCCAGTAGTTATAGTTTGTATATGTTCTGAACACTTGAGAGTGTCAGGAGATAATGGAGGCTTTTATTCCGAGGATACCTGCTGTTATCTCTTCCTCAGAGTTCTCTTTTGGCTTATACTTCGGGAGATTGTTTTACTTTCAATTTGACATGAAATCATCGATTGAAACAAAAGATACCCAAAGAGGCTTAATAAATAAACACCATGAGCACATTTAAAGACATTAAAATCTTGAAGCAAACATTTTTTTTTTTACCAAAATGGATTGAGAATTAAATAAGTTGAAAACGGTTGATATGCCATAAAAAGTTCATTTCATTTCAACAGCCTTTAAAAGTTCAATAATACAGATTTCTGGTGCAATCCATAGAAAGAAATATAGAATAGTCTACGCTGCAAAGTTGAGCAGGTGTTATTCATACATATCGAGGATACATTCTTGAAAATAAGTCTGACAACAGCCTTGCTTCTCTTGGGCTGTATTGTTCTGTCTAGTCCTAGATGGTCCATCTTCTCAGGCTTTACCTGCTCTCTTTAAGAAGAAGTTAGGTTATTGCTAACACTCCTGAGACACTCCTACTGAAAAAGGCATTTTTTGTAGGCTAGAGTGAACTTTCTTTAATGTGCAGGCTTTTCAAAAATTTCACACCAGCATGTGTCTAACTTTCTCACTAGGAGGTAAATAAAAGGCCCTACAAACCCTAACTTTCTACAAATCTTCTGAATTCTCACTTTCATTATATTTAACAAGAAACAATGATTTCTATGCTCTATCCTAGAAATTTCCATGCTTGTCTTTTCTGCAGATTTGGTACAACCAACGTTTAAATATTCTGAATGGAGTTTGAGGACTGCTGGAGGTGGGTTGATAATAATAGGAAAAAGAAACACTGAGGGTGAGCCGAGGACAGTTAATGTTTCTGAGTTAGGCTGAGGGATTATACTAAAAACGGCATATGATGTCACATGGCACAAAGAGAGAGGGTGGTAATAAAGAGGAGTCTGTTCAGAAAAAAGTGAGGAGTTCAGATGTGTAAAGATATAGCCTGATAAAATAGAACCAATTAGTGGTTTCTAATTTTTCTCTCTGTCTTTTTCTGCTGTACATACACTTATGGGTGATTTGGTATGACAATCACATTAGATAAATGACCATTGTCTTCCATCAGTTTTGCGTCAAGTTAGTCTTTTTGAAGACACATGCCGTCCAGCACATGCAAAACGGATGCTAAACTGAATATAATAAATAATGATAAGAAACTTTACTTAAAGGCATTCCCTTAATCATGGAATATCATGTCTGAAACACGCAAGAAAAGAATGAACAGTAATCAAGTTATGAGTAGCTTTTTCTTTAATAATTATGACAACTTGGTTACTGCATGTATGACACAAGGTCTAGAAAACATCTCTTGATCACATGTATTATATTCGAGTTTTTCATAGCTTAAACTAATTGTTCTAGCAAGGCTTGGTATTCTAGTCTAGCATACTATTTCACCCATAGCTGGAGAGATGACAGATGAATTCATACATTTCTAAGAGTATATACATTGTATATGTAATTTGATAAACAAATGTTTCTAATGATCTTATTGTATCACTAAAATGAACCAATTCTTTGATTTCAAACCATAAAAAATATTATTTTCATAAAAATACTTGCAAAGTAATTTCTTAACAATTCCAGAGCAATTTATGCAAAATTTGCATATTGCTGAACAATCAATTTGAATGCGAAATTGTCAGCAATCCAAATTGTTTATTTTTAAAAAGTAATTTTCCAGTTGCAAAAGAAATTTCAACTAAAAATATATGGGATTTACTAGATTCCCGAAACTACTCAAGAATGCAATTATTTTCTTCTGCAGCCATGACAGTATAGATGGTGGTGCGGGTACAAAATCAATAAATCAATATTATTATATTCTTAAGGAAAATTACTTTGGATTAAAAAGAACATGAGATTAAAAAAATAATCTTTTATTAATTTATTCTATATCGTTCATATAAATATTTTTATTAAAAATGTTGCGCAAACATTTAATAAAAGAACCAACTTCATTATCCATATGCGTATATATATATATACATATATATATATATACATATATATATATATATATATATACGTGTAATATTTTAGAGATAAACATTAACCATTATGTAGCACTTGCAGACACAGGTGCTTACACAAGCATCAGTGTAGGAAGTAATTACTGCTGGTCAGGAGATTCAAACCCAGTCACAAAGTCACGATTTACTTCATAGGCTAGCATTCTACATTTAGGCCGGAAAATAACACAAGGAGTGAGGGAAATTAAGTACCTATAAATGCCGAGTCAGAGCATATACATAGTAAACAGTTAGAGAATATTGAACGACCGAAACTATATATATATATTAGGGATCGCTATTATTATTGTTGAAATAAAATTATATATGTAAATTTTGATTTAAATCAGTATGCCAACGTTTTTACCTAAATGGTCGTTTCGGAGCCAAAACGTTTAAAATTAAGTCTTTGTATATAAGATTAAACATACAATATCTATATAATTTCAAATAATATGTAAAAAAAAAACAACTAAAAGAACAATATTTTGGTTTTTAAATCAATATCTAAAGATATCATTGGTCAAAACCAGAACATGACGAGGTTAGACAAATAGCTTATACCAGCTCTAGTCTATTTTGATATTGAGCACTATTGGATCAGATATATTCCAAAGATATTACCTAATAATTAATATTATATAACTATTATAAGCGTAAGAAAGCCAAAAACGATAGTTTTTCTTAAAAATAAATTATTTATTTACCGTTAAAAAAATGAATAATCAATGACTCAACCTAAAATGTCCTTTTGAAACGTTTATTTCATTTTGTTAATCATTTGTCCGTGGGAGATATAAAAATAGTCCGTCGAGGTGTTGATTGCAAATGGTTTGAATGCCTGTTTGGGCTGCGTAATAAGGTTTATGAAAATGTATTGACAGTTTTGAATTTAAAATTATTATTAAACATGTAAGAAAACGATACAGATTTTTTGTCTTTGTTTCTTTTAAAGTGAAGTATTTATTTACCTTAAAGAAATAAATGAAGCTAAACAGATTTGAGATCCAAAAAATAAATGTTAAGGAGTCAAAATTGGGGTCAAATTAAAAAAAAAACTTTGAACTCTGTGGTCTCTATCAAATTACTGAGTCAATTTCTGGTCTAAACATTTGAACTTTTACATAAAAGGTATTCAGAGATAGGGCAAGCTTTTTGATCGGTTTGGGTCGAAAATTTGAGCTGCCAAGGGATCAAAGTTCAAAAGATTTGACCTTTGCGGTGTCTAGCAAACTACTCAGCCAATTTTGAGTCTAAACATTTGAAATTTATACATAACGGGTATTCAGACATGCAGCAATGATTTGAATCAGATTTGGGGTGAAAATTTGGCTGCCAAAATGTTAAAGTTGAAAGAGTTGACCTTTGCAGATTCTACCAAATTCCTCCGGAAATTTTGAAATTTTCGATGTAGGTAACTTGGACATGCGTAAAACTTGTATTTTGATTTGAGACCAAAAGAATAAATGTTAAGGGGTCAAAATTGGGGTCAAAATTTTAAAAAAATTGACCTCTGCGGTCTCTACGAAATTACTCACACAAATTTTGATTTAAACATTTGAAATCTTACATAAAGTGTATTCACACGTAGGGCTAGTTCTGAATAATGCGTAGGGCCCGAGCAAAGCCGGGTTGAACTGCTAGTATAATAATAAATACGAAATCTGCATTAATTAAAATATCATATTTAAGTGTATTTTACGACCGGGCAATGCCGGCCGGCCTGCTAGTTATTTTATAAAACCAACAGTAGGTTCTCTACAGTGCAATGTACACTACACTGTATTGTGGACTAAGTCACTGTGAGGAAGCATGTGAAGTTTCCTCCTGGTGTGTCACGATGGGTCCAACAACAACTAGAGCAGACAATCGATTTGGTTGAAAAATGGGTGATTTCATCGATTTCAATGACAATAAAAATATTGGAGTATGAAACATTCATTGATCATCATTCAATCACGGAAAACGTCCAGTCTCCCTGCTTGTCTTTTAATAAAGACAAGTTTGCTAAACATTTTGAAGACAGATATTACTTTGTAATCGACAGTTTAAAGGCTTTCACATTTCAAAGTCATTCTTTTTCCCCTAATTATTAGCAAAATATCAAAATGGCCGTCTTGTTTATGATGAAGCCGAAATGAATTCTGCTGGATTAACTTTTGTAATTAAATTATTTTTTAAACTAAAACTTTTAAAATTTTGTTTTATTTTACATTGCATTATTAATTTCAATAAATAATCACAGTAAACACATAATAAAGTGTAAGTCACGTAGAGGCGAGAAATGCATACAGACGTGGTAAAATAATTGCATGTACACAGAAGTGGTAAAACAATTGTGTTAATATAATGATTACATTTCAAGAGATCTGAACGATCGCTGGGAGAGGCAGCTTTAACGACTTTCCGGACATTCGCCAGGGAATGTACTAAGAGACATGTTAGAATTCATGCATATATATATATATATATATATATATATATATATATATATATATATATATATATATATATATATATATATATATATATACACTAATTTCCTCTCGTCAGAGTTATTGGTGCACTGATGCCAAGTAAAGGAAGCAGATGAAGAATGATAAAAATAAGTTTGATGGATATTCACCCACACAAACAGCGATGAATTCGACACCTCCCACATACACACACTCCCGACCTACCATGCAGTTCCAGGTAGTGAGATGATATCCAATCTGGAAGGGATCAATATATCGATTTGATATTAACAGAATATTCTATATTATACCATTTCAGCCTTTTGAAGTATTTTTACTCAGAATTTGTGCTATTTACTTCAAAATCCCTGCCCAAAAAAAGTGAAGGAGCATATGATGGTTTCTAGGAAGGAATGGCTTTTGATAACTTAGTTATATTTTTTGTTACTTACTGAAAATGTTGAATACGGAAAGTCATAAAGTCACTTTTTTTTAGCAACCTATTTAAATAAATATTAATGTGTTGCTTGTGTGATTGTAGAATTTAAGGATGAATAGACTAAGTTCAGGAAACTTCCATTACTAAAATACAGAGAGTTACTACTGCTGACCAAGGGAAGTGAAACCTGGTCAGTGAGGTCAAAGACATGCATTGCATGGAGAGAAATGGTCTGTACACATCATCCTATAATGTCCAAATCTAATCTTCTGAAACCAACAGATTTAAACCCTAACCCTAAAACTCACATTATTCATCTATCATACCATTCCAATTTTTCAGCATGCAACGTATATCCTCAACCGTCAGTGGTCACGCTTCCCTTTCATACATCATCACACTGCAGACACATGACTAATAGACTCTTCCTTTGTAGCTTTATTCCTTTACAGCATTAGGCGAGTTCCTCTTTGTCTAGAGGAGTGGATGGATGAAATGAGTGTTTTAAAACACAGTCAACTTACAGGTAAAACGAGGCTAATTTTTTTCTTCTTCAGCACATCTTATTTCGAACTTTCTTTCTATGACATCATATCCTACTCCTGACCTCTAACTATACTTCTAATGGAAATTTCCACAATGCTTTATTTTAACCTTACGTGGAAAATGCCGTTTTTAACATTATTTTCAACCACCTACGTATAACTATGCTACGAATGTAAAGACTGTCCTATTTACATTAAGTTAACATTGCCAACGGAGAACTCTTTCCGTGTTTTTAAGCATTTCTTGTTGTAATCTGAAAAGTTGATAATTACTAAATAATATTCTGAAGATTGAAAAAAACAAAAAAAAAACAGAAGACTTTGTGGAAAGGCAATAGTCTAAAAGCGTCCTCCTTCTTCTCTTTCAATTTACAAACCATTTGAAATTAAAATAGCCAAAAAGGGTCCTATTTTTGTTTACATTGAGTCATTATACATTTCTAAAATTATATCAGTCTAAGAAATATATTCAAAGCCGGATTAATTTTAGCTTACATCTCTCTCTCTCTTTCATATATATAATTATTATAATAAATAAATAAATATATAATTATTACAATAAGGATATACATAATTATTATAATAAGAATATATATATATATATATATATATATATATATATATATATATATATATATATACATAATTATTACAATAAGAATACGTATATACATATACGAATTTCAGTGCTGACATGTTTACGATCCTTAGTAAGTCGCACTCTCCCTATCATTTGAAAATTTTAGACACTCTTTTTATTAAGTCTTTGACACTTTCTCTTTGCAAGCAAAAAGAAAATCTTCTTGGACTTAATTTAGTCTCTATGTAATTTATCCCCCGTTTATTTCGTTTTTTTCTTTCATACCCCCGCCATATTCATGACTTTTTTTTTGTTTGTTTTAATCGTATTTTCCTCGATTTAGCTTTGATAAGGGAGGAACGAAATCTGGTTAGCTAACCCTTATTTTCATTTTTTAATTTTTTTAATTCATTATGCATTTTGGTCTGTATTAGGCCGTTATAAAATTCTGTACCCTCCGGAAAATTGTCAAATATATATATATATATATATATATATATATATATATATATATATATATATATATATATATATATATATATGCGTGTGTGTGTGTGTGTGTGTGTGTGTGAAAAAATAATAATTCATATAGAAACATTGTTTTAATTTGAATAAAATAAAATACGCATCATGTGCGCTTGAAAACCAAATCACAACGTAATATTAGGAAAATAAACAAATATTTTACTTGTTTGAAATTTATTACAAATATATTTCAGAGGTATACTCCATCTTCAGTGTGTTCTTTTGTTTATTTTTTTTCTTTTCTTCTTCCTTGCGATGTTGTAAATTTAGAGAAAGAATCTGTAAAGAGCCGCGCGTTGTTTCCAGGGGTTGTATTTTGAAATGTTTGAACTATGCGTGGGCAACGCGAGAATACCGTCAAAGAATGAGAGTTCATATAGAAATTAACTCAAAGTAAAATATTTGTTTATTTTCCTAATATTACGTTGTATTTGGCTTTCAAGCGCACTTGATACGTATTTTATTTTATTCAAATTAAAACAACGTTTCTATATGGACTCTCATTCTTTGATGTTATTCTCGCGTTGCCCACGCACAGTTCAATCATTCCAAAATACAACCGCTAGAAACCGCGGCTCTTTACAGATTCTTTCTCTGAATTAAAAACATGGCAAGGAAGAAGGAAAGAAGAAAAAAAAAACAACACACTGAATATAAAAGGATACCCCTGAAATATATTTGTGATAAATTTCAAACAAGTAAAATATTTGTTTATTTTCCTAATATTACGTTGTAATTTGGCTTTAAAGCGCATTTGATCCGTATATATATATATATATATATATATATATATATATATATATATATATATATATATATATATATAGTCATTCATATGCAGTACTTTTTCCCAGCCGTAGATCGAATCTACAACCGTCGTGTTGACAGTCGGCAGTTCTAATATTACAATAAGAATATATATATATATTTATATAATTATTACAATATATATATATATGTATCACAATGACTATATATATATATATATATATATATATATATATATATAATTATTACAATGACTATATATACATATATATATATAATTATTACAATAAATAAATATATATATAGAGAGAGATAACTATAATTATTAGAATATATATATATGTATATAATTATTACAATAAGAATATATATATATGCATATAATTATTACAATAAGAATATATATATATATGTATATAATTATTACAATAAGAATATATATATATATTTATATAATTATTACAATAAAAAATATATATATATAATTATTACAATAAGAATATATATATATATTTATATAACTATTACAATAAGAATATATATATATTTATATAACTATTACAATAAGAATATATATATATATATATATAATTATTACAATAAGAATATTCTTATATTTATATAATTAGTGCTATAAGAATATACAAATATATAATTATTACAATAATATATATATATATATATATATATATATATATAACTACTTCATTTACTCACATAAAATTAATATACGAAAGTATAGATTTATGCATAAACTTTAAGTATTTACTTCAAAAGTGGTCAATACGTAGGTAGAGCTAGTTAGTAATTTATAAAATATATATGGCGATTAAGCTACACTGAATCCTAGAGTGGATGAAACGCAGAGTATATATATATATATATATATATATATATATATATATATATATATATATACCTACAGACCCTAGTGTTTCATCCTTTCGGGAATCATCAGTGCAGAGTGACGGGAGATTCGAACCCGGTACAAAGCCACCTCTGACTCCATCATCATTGAACCAACCCCACAGCATATTAATATAATATCTTAACCGTGAGACGAATCGCTGAAATTTTAACTTTTTTTTTTTAATGGCGTAACATCCGGCCATAGTGATTTAATGATTATAACATCATGATCTGTGCATATCATAAAAACGAATAGAGTTTTCTTTGACTGTTTATATCGTTTTTATCACCAGTAAGATTTTAATTTCTCATTTATGCCAATGGCGCAGTAGATAAAAGTTAAACTGTAAAAAAAAAAACAACAAAAAAAACCGCTGGGTTTTCATGTCAGCCATAAGAAAAACAATTTGTCTATGGATGACTATACAATTAGAATATTTTTAGTAAACATTAGCATTTTTATATCTACATGCTTACGCAATCATCAGTGCAGAAAATGGTAATTACTTCTGGTTTGGTTTTTGAACCCAGTCACAAAGCAATTCCTAACGTCATTGGCTAGCATCTTTCTTCTATACCACCGGCAATTAACACAAGAATGGTGGGACTTAAGTACTTATAAATGCCCTGTCAAAAGGCATTCATAGTTGACAGTCAGACAGAGTATTGAACAGCCAGAAATAGGAATGTCGCATCCTTGCTTAAGTTGACCAGTAGGATGTGCATATTAGTTGTCTTCGCACAGAGATTCTTATGACTATTAGATTTGACTGTTTTGCAAAACTTGGATTTTTTTTTAATATTCGCTTTTTTTCAGCCTTTATTTTTTGTTGTTTTGTTTGCAATTTGACCTGATCTTAACAAAATCAATATCATATGTTAATTTGGAAAAATCCCGTTGGGTACAAATCTGATCTTAATCGATATCTATAATACGGCTGAAAGAATGAAGTTGTCAGGTCAAGAAGCAGTCACAAGAGCTAAGTGTCTGGTAACCTTGGAAAAGAACGTTAAATAAACCTGAATCGATCCATTCTTAAGATGGCTCTCCATTCTATCTGGAAGTTTTTGTGATGGGAGTTAGTTGTGATGAAGTGGATACAAATGCTTAAATGTTGACTTGATATGCCGAGTTAGGTATTAGTCAGTTGCATGGCACCATTTTCACTATGACTACTAGCAACCTTTACACAGATCCTTAACCGTGTTAGGGTACCCCCCCCATTCCTAATGGGTTTAACCCAAACCAGAAAGTGGTTAAATGTCGTTTAAATGGCTATCCGTTTGAAATGTCTAATCTAGAAAAAATTACTGCTGCAAAACATTATGTTTTGAGAATAAAAATTATTTACAATCAATGGATGAAAATGAATTTTATTGTATTACGGGGTGCTATTGGAGCGCTACACTATGTGTTAATTCTTCTAAAATAAAATGAGATTTTAATCTCTGTACGCGATTACAGGTAAACATTCTGAAAAAGTTGGCAATAAAAATAAAATATTTAAAAATAAATAACATTAATTCAGAGCGATAGAATGTGTTTAGCAGCCAACGGTGAATTGTGAATATCAGTTCCTGCAATATTACGTTCTTGCTAATAGCTTTGTTAACTATTCTTATTTTCGGACAAAAACACATTTTCTTTTGTTTATTAAATTGTTAAGTGAAGTACAGAGTAGTTAATGACCCTCCCAAATGTTAAGAATGGTTTTCTAAAGAATATTATTTACAAATGCATTCTTAACATGGGGTGGGGGCATTAAAATATTTCTTATAAGTATTTGTAAAAAAAATAAAACATTCCAATTATAATAATCAAATTTGTAATTCTTGTTTTTTTTTAGTGAAAAGGGAGAAAAATACGAAATTAATGCTTGTTTTCTAACCAAACCTATCTGGTTATTCAAAACAAGTTCGATAAAGTAATGAAATATTACAACAGAAAACATTAAATAACACAACATTTATTAGATTTAATTAGAATTATTAAAAATTTAGAAAAAATCTTTCAAAATAGATTTACAAATTAAGTGTAACATTTTATATTCTAAAATAATTAATTTTAAAATAAATATTTTTTTAATGTACAAATAAAATATAACATTCAGTTTAGAATATAAAATAGATGAAATTTATTTTTCATAAACTTTTCTTTTTTTTCTTCTTTTATAAATAGAGAAATTTCTTTGATAAAATGAATAAAAGTCTTAAGAATTGTAACAGTTATTTTAGAATAACTTGATAACAACCAACAAATACTTCTTGTGCCCTTTCGCTTCTTTATTTAAATTATAGATCGATTAAAATAAGGTTAGAGCAATGAAAATTAAAATAAATAATACTTTATTATTCGGACCCCAGTTTGCTTCATGGTTCAAACCTCTACCAAAAAAAATCTTGAAAATACCTTATGGGCCAGCATTTTCCAATTTTTAACTATTAATTTAATCTGAATGGAAACGATGCTAATCTACTTTTAAGTGATTAAGTTAAAGTGTTGACGTATGCAGGAATTTACATTTAAACCTTTATTGGACAGCTAAGAACACAAACGTCATTAATTCCGTCTATTAAAAACGAAAAGCATGCGATATTTCTAATGCAAATAATTATTATTTGTTGAAGTAAGTCGGTCATTAAAGAATGCTTTTCCCAGAGAGAATTATGGCTTTGAAGTAAAATGCTTACACCGAAGCAATGTATTAGAAATTTCTCCGCTGCTTATTAAATAAACATGGAGAGATTAAAACTAATAAGATGGAGAAAAAAATCTTAATTTTATTTTTTTTTACAAAGGGTCGGTAAACATTATAAAACTTTAAGTGCTTCTAAGTGCTTCACTGAGCCTTTCAAAGTTTATATTTCAGCAAAAATGAACTTTCAGGTATGCATAAAATATAAATAAGTCCTAATGAAAAATTAGCATTTCTTTCTTGATGAATAATAATACTAATAATTAGATTTTTTCAAAAGTGTTTTGTTATTCGTTAACTAGCAGGACCGGTTAACCAGTGACCCAGTGGAAGCATGATAGATCCAGAACAGAATCGTTAAAGGACCTCCCTAGAAAAATTAAACAACGGTTGTTGTTGGTGACTACGTCCCAGGAAAATAGTGGACACTGACGGCCGTGGCCCAAATGAAATAATCTGTCTTTCACTGTCAGGCATTGTTTTCCAGTGGCAGCTAGTAAAAGCCACCGTCTATGATTAGTAGCACTGTTGATTACTGGCGATTAGTGTTGGTTTGGGGCGATAATCTGGAGGTACTGGGTGACTATAAAGAAAACATTTATTAACTCTTTAGATTGAGCGAAAGCAGAGGTAGATAACTGCCGTTTACCGATGATAGGATATTTCAAGTCGGCTATCGTTTTTCTTCTCAGTATACTGCACGCATATTTTTTGTAGTTATAGTACATCTATATAATAAAATACTCCACTCCTGTGATGTGGCAGGGGTGCGTTTGAAATGAATGTTTCTGTTTAAACCACAATTGAAGCATGATACTTGACTTTTGCATTTTAAACTTTAATTCAAGCCATTATGTATAAAATATAATTTTATAAAATAAAACCTAAGTTCTCTACAGTGCAATGTAGACTACAATGTGTTGTGGTCTGTCAGTGCGAAAAGGCATATAAAACTTCCATCTGATGCATTGCGATGGGTCACTAACTAGAACAGTAATCAATCGATATGATTGAAAAATGGGCGATCTCATCAATTTCGATGACAATAAAGATATGGTGGTGCGAAACATTCGTTGATCATCATTCAATCCCAGGCAACGTCGGGTGCCCTCCCTGCTAGTAATATATGTGTGTGTGTGGGGGGGGGTCTATTTAAACAACATGCTTCATTTAAGCAAACATTGTTAAAAATAACAATTTTTTTGCTTGATTATTCATTTCTTTATTAAAATTATTTTCTAATGTTCTCTTTCGTATTAAAATCAAAAATTTCGGCATAAAACTGACTTCACATACGTATTCCTCAGTTATCTTTTAAAACTTTTCCTCCGGCTTTTTTTTGTTTATTGTCTTATTTTTCCTTTTTGTTGCTTATTGGTTTTAAAGATGATTTGAAAAAGAAACCAAAATATTAATGGAAAATATAGACCACATATTACATTCTTTTTTTTTTTGGCACAAAAAGATTTAAAAAATTGAAAAGGTATAATCAAGCAGAGAAATTGTGCTCTGTTTAACAATGTTTGCTTACACACACACACATATATATATATATACTAGCATGGGCGCTCGGCGTTGCCCGGGTGTTTGGAGGTGTAGGCTGAGCAAAAAAAAAAAAAAAAAAAAAAAACGGTAATTTTTTTTTAAACTTTGACCCCTATTATGACCCCTTAACATTTATTGTTTTGGGCTCAAATCAAGTTATTAAGTAAGGTCTATATCCAAGGAACCTATGTCTAAAATTTCAAGTGTTTAGACCCAAAATTATCGGAGGAGTTTGGTAGAGTTCTCAAAGATCAAATCCTTGAACTTTGACCTCTTAACAGCTAAATTTCTGGCCGAAAACCAATCCCATCGATTCTTCCAAATCTCAGTACCCTATATATCAAATTTCGAGTCTGTAGTCTTAAAATTGACAGAGTTATTGCGTAGGGAAATGTACACAGACAGACACACAGACAGATACACAGACACGTTCACTTCTATAGATATACTAGCATGGGTGTCCGGCGTTGTCCGGGTGTTTGGAGGTGTATGCTGAGCAAAAAAAAAAGAAACGCTCAAGTTTTTTAAACTTTGACCCCTATTATGACCCCCTTAAAATTTATTGTTTCGGGCTCAAATCAAGTTATTAAGTTAGATCCATGTCCAAGAAACCTATATCTAAAATTTCAAGTGTTTAGACCCCAAATTGTCTGCGGAGTTTGGTAGAAATCTCAAAGGTCAACTCGTTAAACTATTTTTCCAAATCTCAGTACCTATATATCAAATTTCGAGTCTGTAGACTGAAAATTGACAGAGTTATTGCGAAGGAAAATGTACACAGACACACAGATACGTTCACTTTTATAAATATATAAATAGATAGATTTGTTTAACAAAAATATATACGTATACATAAATATATATGGAAACAATTTTGTGTTTACTATAAACTTTTCGCAAATATTATGCAAGTATAAATCATGTAAAATACCTGCATGAATATAATTACACGTAATAGTTAACTAAAGATGATTATCCCATTAAAAAACCGAAGCAACTAATAGGAAATTAATTAAAATGAATGTTTAAAAGAATATGTAAATTAGCTAGATCTTTTGCTTGTGAATGCAATTCCACAGCCAAGATATAAGAAAACTGTATTTTCTTTTTAAATAAATAGAAAAGAGGGTTTTTAATATGAATATCGATACACACAAAAGAAAACCGAATTTATAGGAGTATATATATATATATATAATAAATATTAATAATTTTTATACAGTGCAGAAAGTGATAATTACTGCTGGTTCTGGGATTCTAACCCAGTCAATAAAACCAATCTTAACTTTACAGGTTAGCACTCTATACATATCTCTATCTCTACTGATATATGTAAGACACTTTGTCTGTGTGTATGAGTTCGTTCCTTTCTTTTTATCATTATCAGTCATTATTAAGGTCAAACCTCTCCCTCTCTTTATAAAATAATTCATAAAATAAAATTTGCATGCTAGGACGAGCCTGACACGTCTACATTTACTTTTATTATTTAGAAAAATAAAATAGGGGCATGCAATTGCAAGTCTTCTGAAACCAGGTATCAAGCACAAAGATCAAAGAACTTTTGTAACTCTGTGATTAGTTTTTTAAAAGAAGGTGGACCCAAACGTTGTACGCAGAGAGAGTGGCAAAGGAAATGAGAACTTTCACACAAATATTTCAGGTGAAAGAAAAAGTTAGTTATTTTCTTTGGTTGCCAATTACAGACCGGTATTTAGCACCAGTATGTTATCTCTTTCTGACCGCCACGTCGGTCGACTTTCATTATACTGGCTCTTAGTACTAGACAAACTTATATCATAAATCTCTCTGATACGACAATTTTCACAAAGTTCGACTCTTGAAAGGAGTAGTAGGAGAGTGAAACCAGTGCATTTGCCGAACGTTACTTGTTAATCGCCAAGTGTCTTTCTTCTCTTCTCTTTTTCTCTCCTCTTTCTTCCACTCTTAATTCATATGCATCTGAATCTGTGACGTCGCACTCATTCCACACCCTCCAAATTCTACCATGACTTCATTACACTTATTCTGCTGCCGCATGAAAGGTAATTGTGTTATATAGAAAAAGTAGGAGGGTAAGAGTAGATTCACTTTTGAAACTTCCATGTTGAATTTGCATTTAGAAATGCACGTTGGGAACTAGAACAGAAGGTAAAAGTGAAAAGATGAATAAAGGTGGAGACAAAGGGCGTATTTAAAGATGGTAAAATAATCAGCTACGGGGATAATTAGACCACCAAGGATGGAACAAAGTCCTTTGTGGATAAATAAATAACGCAAGTTCAAACAAAACACATGTTGCTTGCACTTATTGTAGTGAAATAAGAAACTTTTTTTCCGAAGTAAAGATTTTTGACAGCTGGGCTAATAACAATTTTTTATCTGGTTAAATAAGCATATATATATATATATATATATATATATATATATATATATATATATATATATATATATATATATATATATATATATATAGGGTGCATCTGGTGTTTGAGAACATCACCTATTTTACCAATTCTTTCCTATAGATTAACTTTTACTTTTTTTACAGACAATCAATCATGAGAGATAATGAAACTAACACAGGAAATTAAAAAAAAAAAAAAAAAACAACATGCTGCATGAAAAGACATAGTTGCAATAATGGTAGACCACATCGATTGACAAATTGCACAATTTCTTAAAGTCGCCTGATCCATTATTTTTAAAGTTTGCAAAAAGTTAAAAGATAATGATGGCCAATTTTCTCCTGTTGATAAATATAAAAAGCACCAGCAACGCTCTGATATAGAACATATACGTTTATTCAAAAAGTTCAAAATATAATCGAGGAGAGCCCCCAGAAGTTAATGAAGTCAGTTGTAAAAGATCTCGGTGTCTCTGAAGCCACAATTCGAAGGGTTGTCCATAAGAATCTTTGGTACAAGTCCTATGTGATAAAGAGAGGCCAGATTATGTCCGAGATCACCACAGAAAATAGTTTAGTGAGATCCAAGAGACAAACAAACTGAAACATCCTGCTGAACAAGACATGCTTTGGTTTTTATTCAGACGAAAACATTTTGACCAACTTGTGAACTTCAAGCTTTCCTGACCTTAATCTGTTGGATTATTACGTGTGAAGCGTTGTTGAGAGATGTTAATAGACATTCTCACAACACTCAAGATGTTAACAGACATTCTCATAACAACAAAGATTCTCTGAAAGCATCCATAGGCAGAGTAATGGACAACATTGACGAGGACCATCTAACACACGCCTGCCAAAAGTTTAGGTCTCGAATAGAAGCTGCCATTGAAGCTGAGGGAGATTTATTGAATAAAATTATTAAATAAGAGTGTCGTTTATGTACTACTGTCGTCTGCGGAATTTCAAAGAAAAAACACGTCTGAGCTCCGCTGATAAAATCAACATCACGAGAAAGATGAAAAAAAAAAGCATAGTGGTGTCCTTCAGCGTAAAACAAAGATACATCTTCCTTACTTAAAAAATTGCTAGTTTCATTTTTGGTGTCTTTAAAAAAAAACCAACCAATATTTTTGCTGATGAGGAGACTTTATTTCAAAAACTAAATGATAAAATTATCGTCCAAGACTTATTGTCTATCTCAATAAAAACATAGTTTCCGAAACGATCGTACAATTTACTGATTTTGTTTGTTCTTCCTTGTGAAACCGATTTTTAATTTTAATTACAAATTATCAATCATCTTGCTCAATATTAAAATAGCTCTAGAATATATATGCCTATCGAGCTTATATATCTACATTACAACGAGCACTGTTTTATTTTATTTTATTTTTATTGTATTAATGAATTTACGAATACATGAAAATATACTCTGCTTATCAGACTATTTTTCTAATCCCCTTATATATATATATATATATATATATATATATATATATATATATATATATATATATATATATATATATATATTAGTGCTGGGACAATTAATCGAAATTGGAAATCTGAAAAATCGATTTTTTTTTAGGTTATTCTTAATGGGTATTGGACCAGAAAAAAATTACCTAAAACGATTTTTGAAATTATTTAATTTTTTTCCTTGTTTAAAATTTCATTCTCCATTTCTGACACTAAAAATAAAATGATAGTCATAGATTTGGAACTACCAGTATAACTAAAATCTATAGATGCCCCCCACCACCACCACGACAAGTGTAGTTTTACGTTTCTGACAATATATACACATATTATATAGTCATTTACGGTAATACGACCCTCTTCCTCCAAATTAAACAACTCTATAGCTAAATATTTAGAGATTTATTAAAATTGGAATTGGAAGTGATAATTGTATCGGAAGCAGAAATTTTAAACAGAATCAGGAAAATATTGGAAATTGTCTCATGCATCACTACTATATATATATATAAATATATATATATATATATATATATATATATATATATATATGTATATATGTGTATATATTTATATGTATATGTATATATATATATATATATATATATATATATATATATATATGTATATATGTGCATATATATATATATGTATATATGTGTATATATATATATGTATATATGTGTATATATTTATATGTATATGTATATATATATATATATATATGTATATATGTGTATATATTTATATGTATATGTATATATGTATATATATGTATATACAGTCCTGGTCAGAATCATAAGACCACTTAAGAAAGTAAGCGTTTACACATGTTATTGAATTTTTAATCAAACAAATGGTTGGAACCATTGCCAAAAGGGAAAATATGATGAAAAAAAAAATGAAATCTGCTTCATTCGAAACCTTAACCCTGATCTAATAATTATTTTTTAAAAAACAAACATTTTCACCTGGTCAAAATGATAAGACCACTGATAATTTATCTAACAAAAGGCAATTATAAATTACTAAAAAGTATTTAGTATAGCCTCCATTATTACGAATTACTTCAAAAATTCTCTTCGGCATGCTTGCGACCAAGTTTTTTTATCAGTTGTGAAGGAATTTTATCCCATGTACTGAAAACTGAATCAGAAAGTTCCTTTATCGAATCATACTGGGTTCCATCCGTGAACACTTTTTTTGCCATCCATCCTCAAAGATTTTCAATATGATTGAGGTCCGGAGAACATGTTGGATGATCTAACAATTCTATATTATTTGAAGAAAAGTATTCTCGTGCTTGTCGAGAAGTGTGTATCGCACTGTTGTCTTGCTGAAAAATTCAATTTCTTCCACACAGACGTGGACCTTCAGTCCTGATAGAAGCATTTTCAAGCATTGAAATGTACTTCAATGATGTTTGCCGGCCTTTCACTACTTGCAACTTTAGGGTCCCAGCTGACGAGAAAGCACCCCGGATCATTAAAGACCCTACTCCACTATTAGTTATGTAATTTTACATTCAATGGAGGTGTTTGGTTAAAAACTTGTAAAAAATAATTTACATTTGGAAACCGGTTACTTATATAACCTGTATAATTATTTAAGAATAGACATTTTCAATGCAAGTGTGATAACTCCAGGAAAATCCAACTGGGTTTTGTGGTTTTAATGGGATGAATTAATTTACTGAAGATAAATCATGAATAGTAAAGTAATAATGCTTTTTTGATTAATGTTAGTTAATTAAATAATAAGTAGTCTAGTAATATTTACATGGTGAGAACATCAATTTAATGTGGATATTTATTTACGAAAGAAATCAATGTGTATTGTTGAAAGTTGGGTATGTTTATGTAAGTAATTTTTGTTTTATAAATTACTTCTAATTTGAAATTTGATGGACTAATAATATTCTGATTAAAATTAAGGTGTTTTTATTATTAATGTTTTGCAAACAGCATCCTCTAGAATTTGTGAATAATTTCTTGTTTTTTAATTTGAACTTAAATATGAAATATCGAAAGTGCGGCTGAAATCTGAAAAATCAGATAGGGCGCCATAAAATATCTTCTGTTCTTGGGTTTAAATTCAATTGCGTTTTTTCAAAGGAATACCTACTACACTACTGGAGGGGGTACCCGGCATTGCCGATGTGGAGATATGTTTGTGGGGGGTGTAAAATAACAGTAGGATGTCCGGGTGGAGAGAAGTGTCAAAAAAGGGGTAGTAGCGGGGGGGGGAGTCAAAACAACAGTAGGCAGACTGGGTGGAGAGAGGGGTAAAAAAAATAGTAGTAACTGGGGGGGGGGATATTCGGCGTTGTCCGGGTGTGAGTAGGTGGTGTAGTAAGGCACATCGGCTGGGGGGAAATCAAAACGATGTGCCACAGGCAAGATTCTGTATTATTATTATTATTATTTTATAATTATATTATTCTATATTATTATATAATATAATATAATTATATTATTCTATATTATATATAATTATTATATATAATTATATTATATATATTTATTATATATAATTATATTATATATATATATATATTTATTTATATAATTATATTATATATATATAATATAATTATATTATTCTATATTATTATTTTATAATTATATTATTCTATATTATTATTATAATTTTATAATTACAATATATACACGCCACTGCCTCTGAAAAAATAGGTCATATAATGAAAGTAAATGCAAATTGACTAATCTGAGAATGATTCCATTGTAGGCACTGATTTATGCAACCTACCAACCCCCTCTGTCTCTGTCTGCCTGTCAATCTGTCTCTCAAAAACACATACACACACACACTTCTAATTCATAGGTTTTTTTTAAAGTGCATGCTTGGCTTAATAGATCATATGTCAGACGCTATTATCGGTCATGCTGTGTTTGATCAGATTTTTCATACCAATAATCTCAGGAAACCTAAAGTTTATCTCCTCTGTATAGGCAAAGTAGCAACTTGTGTTAAATTAATTGTATCAAAGTTTATATTTTGTTTTGCCGTAAAACAGAGAAACCAGGTCATTTACCATTTCCATTTGAAAATTAGAATATTTGATATTCCAGTTTATCATTTAATCATGATGTACATGTTGTCACTTCTTTCTCCAACACGAGTGCCGCCATGTTGAATACGTATTGTATGTTTTCTTGAATACATCTGTGGTTTGAATATGGGAGGGAAAGAGCAATGGTTCGATTCACATATAACATAGAACCATTTATTTCTTCAAAAGAATATTTCTCAAAAACAAATATAAGAGATGCATAATAAAATATGATGTATAAATGTCCGGGACACAAATAACATGAATTGGCAGAGCAAACTATTCATGAAAGATGCATGGACACCTACGATTTCATATTATCTGCGAACTATTCTAAAAACGTTTTCTTCAACCAGTAGAAAAGGAAAATGGTCAAAAATGAAAGTTGTTGCTATAAAAGGATATATGACAATAAGCGCATAAGAATCATGAAAACTGTATAGAAATGTCGAGCAGGGCCAGCTAGCATCAACCCCAGTGCCAGATAGATTGAAAGCCTCATTTAGAATCTCACATATATATAGAACGAATTTTTTTGTACTTCCAAAAATAAAAGTTATTTTTTTAGTTGTGTATTATAATGCAGGGGAGATAACTTGAATATTGCTCAAGTTAAATGACTTCTGAATCGACTAAGCTAGCAAACTCATTTTAGAAAGTTTGGAGGCTGTTTTTTCGTCTTCACTTTTACTTTACATGTTTATTTCTCACACTCACTGTTTTCTTCTTCCCCTTTTCTCTCACACACTTCCCTCTCGTCCTTCCTCATATATATATATATGTGTGTGTGTGTGTGTGTGTGTGTGTGTTGGAAGTTTCTTTAAAACCTTTAAAACTATAAGAAAAAAAGTCCTTCATTCCAACATTATTTTGTCAGACAGTCTCCCGTAAAGCTCAATAGATTTACTAATATGAACAAACAATCGTACCAATGTTCTTAAAAGGATCATCAGTTGTTTGCCATGAAACACTGTTTCGGAGATTTAAAAATAAAACAGTATATTTAATCATGGCTCCCCAGCAGTATTGATCAAACACAACCTCACTCAAAATACATGAACAAAAGTATTTTTTGATACTGGATCTAGTTATTTTCCTCCAGATAAATTTAGGCTAACCAATTCATGTCATTTAAAAAGTATTTTTTACCTGTGTCATCCGTCTCTTTCTCCACAAGTTACTGTGCCTATTTTCAAACTGCTTGGTTGAATCTATTCTATTACTCTCTATATATGACAGCAATTTATTTAAACACCTGGATAAAGTGTTTGCATATTTCCAAATGATCACCCATCTTAGTACTGACAAATCTCAATGTTTCTTAAGTTTAATTTGGAGGATTTGATGGCAACTAATAGGTCAGTGTAAATCAGCCGTAATATGATGTTAGCACCTTCATGTGGTCGCTCCTGTGACTACATGATTAAAAAAAAAACAACAACAAAACAGGTAAACTAATATAAACTAAACTAACACCTGAAGCAAACAACTCGAAAAATCTTAACTTAATTCTTTCATTATCTTAATCAAAATCTTTCTCACCTACGCACACCTTCCTCTTTAGAATTAGTTCTCCTACACTCCCCCTCTAACTACCTCCTCTATCACTATTTATTTCACTCTCTTTCTCCCATTTTCTTTATTACTTTTTTCTTCCTCTCTCTCTCTCCCTCTCTCTCCTTCTTTAATCTTAGCCGTGTCACTTCTCGTTATTGGCGTTTCTGTCATCTTACATCTTTCATCTTCTCACATCTTGCTTTTCCCTCTCTCTCTTCCTCTCCATCAATTCTATTGAATTCTATCTCTCCTTCTCACGCTCTCTTTGGAGTCTGCAAGCGCCGGCAGAGTCAATAAAAGCAATAGAACCGCAGTTTAAAAGGATCAATAACGACAAATACTTAACGGAATGTCAAAGACCCGTTTGTTTCTAAGCAACCCAGTCATTCTCCAAGAGGTTGGCAATCTTACGCTAGATAGATGCCGAGAACTGATGAAAAGGTAATGATCGTTGCAGGACAGAGGCTGGACTTACATATACAGAAACAACACTGAATGTAATTTTAGAAATTATTACATATTACAAATTTCTAATATCAGAAACGCAAAACAATACCAGCAAAAGATGAATTCTATACAAATGAAGTAGAACAACGTGAAAATGAAGCTTTCAAAATCAGAACAGAGCCGATTAAGGCAACATTAACAATGGGTTTGATATCTTTTACATTTTGTAGATACAACTTTATAAATAATAAATTTCACCTTCTTGACACTTTATTTCTGTTTCGCATAATATCCGATGGTCAGACATTTATTAATAAAATCATTATGGCAGGTATGTATTTGGAAACGAAATTCTTAACGATCTAATCATGTTCATATTAGTTAAACATTTTCATCATTAGCTAATTATTTTCATATTATTATAGTATTTTATATAATATCATTTTATATGATTATAACGAGTTCAGAAATAAAGACTAATAATTTCATTTTTGACGATCGGATTTCCTGTGAAACTGCAGTAAAGTGTTAAAATAAACAAAATTTGATTATGTATCTTTTATCCAAGCAAAAATTGTAGGATTTTCCAATTCAGATAAAAATATTATTTAAACTGACAAATCAAACTTTGTTTCTAATTATCAAGTATTCATTTGTTGTTGTTCTAATATGTTATTGGCAATATAATAATGCACATCATACAATTTATTTCTAAAATGATTTAATTTGGTTCACACAATCCATGTAATGGAACACTAACTAATCACCGAAAAATTAAATTCAACAAGGGGGAGTAACTCATTTTTATTGAAGAATATAAAAGGAGTGTTTCCTTGACAACTAAATTTTTCTTTTTTTTTTTGCGTAAAAATTTCAAATGGAGTCTTTTATTTAATTCACATATGGAGGAAAAAGAGAAACCATCTATTCTCATGTGACGAAATAAAATCTATAAACAGAGAAGGACGGTGGGCAAAAAGACGACTCAAAGATATACTGGACGACAATCATTTACTAAGCAGATCTAGTATAGAATTTAATACAATATGGGAACTATTAATTATCAATAATAGATAAATAGATAAGTCTTAATATATATATATATATATATATATATATATATACACTTGTGCCCGATATTATTCATACCCCCCCCCTTGAAAATTGAGTTTATTAGGTGTAACTTTGTAAGAATTTATTGTTTACGTCCATATTGATACATATTCTTAATAAACCTCTTCTGATCATTTTCGTCATTTTAAAATCTCGGGATACTTGTAATAAAAGAAATATACAGCTATTTATAAAATCTGCAATGTTCAAAAATAATCATACCCCCTTATTTTTTCAGTATTAATCGAGTTTCTGACTGTTTGTTTCCTGTTTGATTCTTATTTTGAATGCTTTTATACAACCTTTGATTAATTTCATTTCGTTTTTTGCATTTTTCAGAAATTAAAATGATATCAACTGAAAACCAATAAAAGAATAAAAATTATTAGAATGGGGAAGAAAAAAGAGCTTAGTAATGATCTTAGGACTAAAATTGTGAATTCACATAAGGATGGTTTAGGTTACAAGTCAATTTCCAAGAAATTTGAGGTCCCTACAGCAACAGTACAGAGCATCATCAAAAAGAGCCACCACATAACAAACAACTTGATTGGTAGAGGAAGGAAAAGGAAACTGTCTGCTAGAGCCACCAGGAATATTGTAAGAAGTGTTAATGCAAATCCAACCACCACTACTAAGGACATTTTAGAAAATCTGGAGTCTTCTGGCATAAAAATATCAAGGCAAACATTGCAAAGGACTCTGCATGAAAATGGTCTGAAAGGAAGAAGACCAAGAAGGACTCCATTGCACACCGGAAAACACCTTGCAGCACGTCTAAAGTTTGCTAGGACCCATGTGAATTCTCCAGAGTCCGTTTTCTCAAGTATTTTGTGGACTGACGAAACAAAAATTGAATTGTTTGGCCATATGGATGCTTCTTACGTTTGGAGGAAGAAAGGAGAAGCTTACAACCCAAAGAACACCATACCCACGGTGAAACATGGTGGTGGTAGCCTAATGTTTTGGGGCTCCTTTTCGGCTAGTGGTCCAGGTAGTTTGGTCAAGATAGATGGAACCATGAAGAAGGAGCAATATTTGGAGATACTCCAGAAAAACATTAGACAGGATGCGGAGAAGCCCCATTTAGGACCAAACTGGGTCCTTCAACAGGATAATGATCCAAATCATACTGCCAAAATAGTAAAGAAATGGTTTGAGGATAATCAAATTAATGTTTTGGAATGGCCTAGCCAGAGTCTCGACCTGAATCCTATCGAAAACCTCTGGCACATATTGAAAACTGAGGTTAAAAAGCGGAAACCTAAAAATTTGAGGGATTTGGAGAACTACTGCATTGAAGAATGGTCAAAAATCAGTGTTGATGCTTGTAAAAACCTTGTTGATAAATATCCAAAACGGTTACAGGCAGTTATTAAGAATAAAGGGCATGCTATTGACTATTAGTAAGAGAGGTATGAATAATTTTGAACTAGTGCCATTATTGTTTTTCTTTGTATAATGTTTCAAACTTGAATAATTTATTTATTTGTTGAGTTTAAATTAAATGCTTATGTTTGATTTATTGTTTGAAATCCCTTTAATATTGTCTACCTTCTTGTTTGAGCAATATTTTTATAGAAATCTCAAAGATCCGAGGGGTATGAATAATATCGGGTTCAAGTATATATATATATATATATATATATATATATATATATATATATATGAAGACTTATCTATTATTTATCCCTATATATATCAAATGAACTCATTTTTCCCCTATGATTTTGACCTTAATAGGATTAAAAATCAAGACATTTCATGCCAATGTAATATGCACAATTTGCAACACAATATCTGAGGTGTGCTATAGGCATATTACCTCTCCCCTTACTCGATAATCGTAGATTCCTATATTTTTTCTGGTGAGAGTTCACTTCCAAAATCGGTTAAACTCAATGGAAGAAGTAAAATCTTTTCCCTCTGAGTTATTCCTCCTTCCCTCGCCACCACTTACACCATGTCCTGGACCGTTCACAAGGGACATTTATGAAGTAACGCCTGTTGGGTTTTCTTTACTTCGTAGTTGCTTAAAAAAACCGGAATGGAATTTTACAGTGCCTTTCCATCCTATGCTTCCTATTGGGTGAAACGCACCACAAACACCATTTCCATATTGTATTTGTTGTGTAGTTATCTGATTGTATTTGTTGTGTAGTTATCTAATATTTCTTTTTCGTTGTATCTTTTTTTTTTTTTTTCATTATGGTAACATCCAGGTTCGATTTTTTCTTTTTAATTTTCTTTTTTGTAGTTGCTTAAAAAACTGGAATTGATTTTTAACGTTCCTTTTCGTTCTATGCTTTCTACTGGGTGAAACGCCCCATGGACTTAAATGAATCGAAGGGTTATTTATGCCATTTTTTTTTTTCGTTGTTCGCTGCGTTTTCTTATTTTCATGTTTCCGACCACGTTCATCATTGTTTTCCTTATTTTTGCTTTTTGTTTTCCGATTTTTTTTTTTTTACGGAATTTTTACGTTTGCTCGTTTTTTTTTTTGGGGGGGGGAGGTCCGATTTTGTAAATAAGTTTAACATCGTTTTTTTTAATAATATTTAAATAGGGTTATTACTTCTTTACCCTCCCCTTACACACCCACCTCCAAACACACGGGCAATGTGCCAGGTACCCCCGCTAGTGATTAATAGTTCCCATATTGTATTAAATATATATATATATATATATATATATATATATATATATATATATATATATATATATATATATAAATGCAACTTTCTGTGTGTGTGTGTGTAATTGTTTTCGTTATAGACTCCGAAATGGCTCAACAGATTTTTTTTTTAATTTACAGAACTTTAGTGTATAAGTCAGGGAGTGATATTAGTATAGTTTTATCTCATAAAACCCCAGATAATTACCAATAATCGATAATCGAAACCGTTATTTTAATTTATTTATCATCGGTAAAGCTATTTTCCCATGTCGTCGCTTGGAAACAATGATAGAACAACAGGCCGTGAAAATTCTACTGTGTTGATAGCTTTTTTTCTTTTTCATGACGTGGTCTGTAGGTTCAAACCCTGTACGTAAATTTTGTAATGTTTTTTTTTTTTTTGTTGTTAACTGGAAAGAAGTTTATATAAAATAATTTTATAAAAGAAACAGTAGGTTCTCTAGATTGCAATGTAGAATAGCATATATTTTGGATTAAGTTACTGCATGGAGGCATTTGAGACTTTCTCCCAGACGATTTCACGGATTTTGATGACAATAAAAATATAGGAGTGTGAAATATTCATTCATCATCATTTAATCCCGGGCAACGTCGGGTCTTCCTGCTAGTATATATATATATATATATATATATATATATATATATATATATATGTGTGTGTGTGTGTGTGTGTGTGTGTGTGTATAGTTTGTAGTAATAAGTAACGATATATAGTGATAAGAGGTTAGACCGTACCTCCTAAAAACAAAAATAAGTTTAAAGGTCCTAAAATTCATAATAGAATTTCCCCGCAAGGATCCATGGCATAACAGATAAAGTACTTGGTAGAATCAGTTGTAAGTGACACTCTTCTGGGGGTTGAAGGTTAAATCCTCATTCCTAAAATATATTAGATTCTGCTGTGTTATAAAGATGTTCGATATTATAGATAGAAAATTAATATAAGACAAATTGAAATGATGAAAAAACAAAACATTATCATCCAAAGTTTAAACAAGAGATATAAAAAAATGGTTTATTTCATTAATCCATGGATTTTCTCTTCAGAGGAAATAGCTAGCAAAATAAAAGTAAAGAATTACTAGTTTTCATCACGGCAGCATGAAACTGTAACAACCTGTTGGTGGACTTTCCTTGGTTTTTTGGCTAGGAGCAGAGTGTAGTATCGGTTTATATAACCATTCATCGTTTTTGGTTTTTTTTTTAGTGGAGGAGAAATCCTAGACCGAGACACTTTTTTGTCCCAATCCAGAGTACACCTTTATGGAGAACTGGATTTTCTTCATATGAAAAAACGACACTTTTTAGCTGTCCTAGGAAGTTCCCATCTAAGGGCTTTGCCTTCTCGCTCTTTGTAAAGAGATTAGTTTATAGCTAATCGCGTGAGGCGCCCTATTGGAGATTGTTGAGTATGCTGCTTAGGCAAGTTTTGTTCACCAGAGTACTTTTCGCCTCGGTTTCAAATCCTATTTTCGGACCCTATCTCACATTTTCCTGGCATGAGAATTATTATATAAGAAAGACAATCATCAAACTAAATGTCTTCTAGACTAACTCACAGCTTCTCACTAGTAATCTGTGCATTTAAATTTTAAAAAATAGTCTCGTGTTCATCGATAGACTTACTACACTTCGTGAATCGTTTTCACACGTTCCTGTCCATCTTTTTGATCCATAAAAGCATTGTGATGCAACTTTTAATTATTTATTTGTGACCTTGATATGAGCGAACAAAACATCTTAGAGATCATTATCTTTGCAGAGCGTAGCATCCACATCGCTTGACCAATTGTCACCTAACTTTGTAAAAATAGTTGTCATGGTCTAACTTAGAACTGATTTCATTCTGGGATATCAAGGTCAATTGTCTACGTCAAGATCACAGAAAAACATGACAATAACGTCGGTTCTTTTCATCACACAGACTCGCTACTGGGCTGATATTGTAGCATGTGATGTCCTGCATATAACCTTGCCCCTTGATATTGAGAAGTTCGATTGTGATCGAAGTTTTAACAGATTTTCACCTTCTGATTTTTCAAAGTTCGATATATAGATCGAAAGTTAGCAAAAACAGTTAAATGGTTTTCATGGCATAACATCGAGAAGACTTTCTATAATATTAAGAAGTAAGGCCCAGATAAAACTTTGGCCCATTCTTACGTTGTCAGATAGAAGTGTGCAGACCCATGACTGACTTATGTTCTTATTTATTATTTGTTTGTTATGCTTCTTTAGGCATCTTTTCAAACAGGAATTTTTCTTCAAACTTTTTGTTTTAGCATACTCACACATCAACTTAGAGAGTAATTCGGTTATAATTATATTTTCACAAAATGTTCCCTTAAGGTTCCTTTTTGTATTATTTTGGAATTCATCTAACTCCATCTTGAAATATTCAAGATTAATTGAATTTATATGGCTTCATCAGTGGAAAATCTCACGCAAAAAATAGACTTTATGCAGTTTAGAATTTATACATGCTTCTGATGAGTAAAAACGAGGAGAACAGATATTTTCTGGAAATATTGGAGACAACATAGCAAATGAATAAGGAAAGAAGAGTTAGAGAAAAAGGTTAAAAATTAAGAAAATAATGATGAGGCAATAAAGAGGAAAAAGAGAAATCGATTTGATGATTGTTTCACGAAATCAAGAAACAAACTCATGTATTTCTGTTATGGAGACTTACCCATTCATTCGTGATGGGACTCTTCTAATCATTATGAAAAATCGAATCTAATACTTTCGTGTGAAATTATCGTGACATAACGCAAGACTTTCTAACTAAAAGTTGGAAATACCCACAACCTCTTGTATTTGTAACTACTCTATAGTACAATATATTCTTTTCTACCTAAACCCGTTGTTTGAGTCTTTCTTTATGACTATTTCTCATGACTTCAACAATTTTGTTAAAAACATAAATACGCTGTTCACATTTGACAAAGTTAATTGAAGTGAAAACACCAATAAGTATTTTTAAAAATTTTTTTAAAGAAATTCCTTCTTCAAATGTTTTACACCATTGCTCTTCGAAATCCGATCTGGCAACACGTATAAAAATTGCATTCACAAAAAATTCAATTAGTTAAGAGATCCAATTTTTAAAATCTGCCTGGATAATAACTTGAGATACACTGCTTTTTGGTGTTATACATAACACTATTATGATTCAGACAGAGCTAACATATCAATCCTACCAAGAAAAACATGTTTAGGTAGAAGAAGGTATTGAACAGCAAAGCAGCAGTGCTACTCGTTTCAAAAAAATGTTTTATGAAGCTTTTCTGATTACTCTCTATTAAACCTCAATTTTTTAGATTTTAGTTTTCTGCTAATTAATCTACATAGTATAATTTTATTAAAATTTAATCAGAAACCTAACCAGAGCTAAAAAAAAAAGAAAAAGAAAGATGGCTGACTGTTGAATAATCTTTCATTTGTCAGAATCGAGAACATTCATTAAAAGTGAATAACCTATAAGCAGTTTCAGACTAACTGGAAATGTATGCTAGTGAGCGACGTCAGATCTGTCCTAGTCAGATATGTCTCCATGAAATTCACTAGCTGTCCATTGTAAAAGAATAAAATGGCTGTAGCAATAGCACAGTACCAAATTACCAAGATTTATCAGCAACATATTATCTGGGAAATTGCGTAATGGGATGTTTGTTCACATTACATTAAAATTTATGCATGTTGGTACTGTCAAAGAAAACTGAAACAAGAAGGGAATTCCAAAGGCCAGTAAGAAAAAGCTATTAGAGTACAAAGTTTTTCAGCATTTGCAGACTTTTACAGTGAAGAAATCCTGCTGTGAGTCTTGTTGGTTGGAGTGCATTAAGTTGGTTAGAGCACATTTTCAAGAACAGGAGAATGCAGCATTGTGATGATGAGACAGTTGCTGGAGCTTGGTAGACAGTGTAAGACCTATTCGATTAGAAATTATTTTTATACATCAATATGTCCAAGAAGGAGAGAGTAGTAGTTAGTACACCAGCCCAGATGTGACAATAATACTCTATGCATACGAGAATGGTTGCATTGTAGAGATATGAGATACTAGCAGATGTGAGAAATTTTGTAGCTCAATCCGCCTTCTTTGCAGCAAACTTGGTAGCATCTTCTATGCATTTCTTGGCAGCATCTTCTTGTTATGTATTTATTTGGAATATAACAAAAAGCATATACTCTGGAGATTTGTTCATTTAGTCTGCAACTTTAACAATGAAAATTATTTTACAAACTCAAACATGGCTAACCTAATCTGATCTCTTCTCGAGACACTTGGACGCATCCGAAAATACAAGCATGATTGGGATAACAGTCCGAAGCATTTAGACAATGTAAATGACTCAAACTGTATTTAGTGAGCGAGCCAGACGGTAGTCAAACTAATTTTATCAAATCTAATAATCTTCAAGAAGATAAGACAGAAGACTTGAAAAAAGAGAAAGTCATGGAATCTTTTCTGCCATTTTAATCTTCTCTATTCAGGAATCGAAAAACATTGGCAACATTTCTTTACGTCATAATACAAAAAAAGTATAGTTGTTCTTAAGATGCGTCTATTAAATTTGTGCATTTAATCAAGAGAATCGTATTGCAAATGAACAGAGAGAGCAATTGATGGACAGACGGAAATTCTTTACTGAAAATGCTATTTCGTAATTAAACATAACAAACAGATAAAACTTCGATGTTAATCTTGATCATCACGGTCTAGCTGGACAACCCTCTTATAGGGATGTATGGATGCATTTTCAATAAGACCAATTCATTCGATTTGTGTGAAAGACTGACGAAAATGCTATTAAAATTATAACAGACTAATGATAAAACTATTTCAGAATTAAGCATGACAGACTAACCATACAATGTCACTTTTAGAGATGTCTAAATATATCTTAAATAAAAGGTTCTAGAGTTTAGGAATGTTTTTTAGAAGAATAATCGGTCTTATTTGCATCATTCGACTAATATCCCCATCTTGGTTGTTATTCGAATAAAAAAGAAATATGTAATAAATAATATGAATGGCGGATGCATTTTAATGTATCAGTCTGACTGTGGAATGAAGACTCTTCATTATTAATTGTGATAGTTTGTATATTATCGGAATAGGCAAAAACAATTGTTTGTCAATAGTGTTTTAAACAGAAATATTGAATAGTTCTCTGAATAGCCAAGGCTTATATATATACTTATATATATATATATATATATATATGTATATATATATATACATATATACATTATATACATATATATATGTATATATATATATATGTACATATATACATATATATACATATATATGCATATATATATACATATATATACATACGTACATATATATATATATATATACATATATATATATACATGTATATTTTCAGCTTAATTAAGAGTTACCATATATAGAAAGTGTGATTAAATAATCAAGTGTTAACTATTCTATACTTTCTCTGATGGATTGTATCTATGCTACAAAAGAAACTAGCAATCTTTGGATTAAATTCCACACACTACTGTGACAACTCACAACTTCAAATTTGACACTCTGCTGTCAAAATCTGCTACTCTAAAACTCAACATACTGTTGTCAAAACTCGCAATTCCAAAACTGAACACACTGCTGTTAAAACTTGCTGCACAAATATCCAACATCCCAAACTAATAAAGTCTCTGAAAAATCATGCTTTTGCATTTACACCGGAAGCATCTCATTTGCATATGAGTTTAAAAGATCTTCAGCATATAAAGAGAGGCAGCAGCCATTCTTTTTCTTTTCTTTTTGTTTGCACCGGGCACTACAGTCTAGTAAGAGAACCTGCTTGTAAGAATTTTTAAGGCAAAATCACAGAAAGTAAAGATTATTAGTCTCTACTTTTATGTTAAATAACGTTGTAAATATATGCTACATATATATAACTATTCTGATAATCATATAAGGTGGGTCTGTGTTGTTAGGAAATAAAAATTGAATTTCAGATCGATTTTAGTATTTCAACATTTAGTCCTGATGTTTTTTTTTTTACCTTTTAATTATCTTTAGAGAAAGGAGTAGAAAAATTCATTAACTGATGACGATATTTATTGTTACAATTAATAAAATAAAGTAAATTACTTTTTTTTCCATATTTAATACTTGCCCAATTTAATTGAGCTTTGGCTACAAAATAGGTTTGAGCTTCCTATTTTGTAGACAGTCGAAAAGAAAAACTATAATAGTGTTCACCACATTTACTTTTAAATGTCAAACAATATGATAAAAAAGGGACTAATTTCCTAGTTCAGAGGCATCATCATCATCATCATCATCACATTGGGTTTATTTTACGTATTAGATGACTTTTAAACTAATCTATCCTTGTCCAGCTCTTTATTGATCATTCATTCTCAAAGCATTGTTCGGATTTAACTTATGTACACCATCACACTTCATACACTTGCCTAATAAACTGTTTACTTGATAAATAAGAGTAACACAGAATTTCCCTTAACTTATTCCATCCACTTTTAACTCTTTTAATCACACTAATACTTGTTTCACCCCGTGCTTCTAAAGAAGCTCAATAGATTTACCATCTAAATAAAAGAAATAAGAAATAATCTTTTATATAAAGCACCTTCCCTCAAAAGATTAAAATGTTTATACTTCAAGAAACACGTTTTCCTCTACTATAAGTTTTTTTTTTATTTACAACAGGCAACTTTGATGTTATCAGTATATTTCCAATATTTTAAGAAAAAATATTTTATTAAGGAAAACTGTAAACTAAATCTTAAATTCCTTTAACATTGTGCAAACAGATTTAAATTTACTCTATAGCGAAGTGAGTCTCATTATTATTTTTTTCAATAGCTTTCTTTCTATGAAATATATGTTTTATTCTAGTTTATCAGGTTTTCTTGTCTGTTGTGAAGAAGAAAATGCAATATGATTTAATTCATTCCAGAAAATATTTGTCCGGGTCAGAATAATTTTCAAATGGTTGCTTTAAAAAAGGGATGTAAATCTGTATTCATCTATACAATTTACTTCCCTTTGACTAAAACAAAATATTTTTTAAACAAAAAGAAGACAGTTAAAAAAAGAAAAGCGAAACAAACATTATCGGGCAATGCCACGAAGGGATAGCTAGTTTAAACATAGTAAAATTAGGAAACATTTTTAAATATCATTGTAACTGTCATGTTATGTTTATGAATTTATAGAGGAGATATGGGGTGGGGTGGACGGATAATATTTCAAATTCTGGTGCATATTATCATTTTTACACAGTGGTGAAAAAATGTATTTGAGTAGAAGGGGGAGTTACGGAAGTAGTTGTAGACACTTGGAATACAATGTCTGCAATTTGAGATTATCGTCAACACATTAGCTATTTGCACCTTAAATACATCAGAGACACATTTAAGTTTTCTTTTCCAGGAACCAACTGTCACATTAGTAACAGAAAAAAAAAACGAAAGATGATATAATGATTACATGATAAGTGCTTTCATAAAGAAGCCATTATCAACTTTAGTATTAGCCTTTGTTAAACACACACGCACTCACATATATACACAGAACTTGAATACCTAGTAAAGAGAACTTTAATGCCTACCAGGCACTATCCTCGAGTGTCTAAAGTCTGTCTGTACAGGAGTTTGTCAATACAACCTTGCATGGGGATAATTTTCTCTACAAGTAAACCCTGACTAAATATTCAACGTCACATAGTATTCACGGCCCAAATAAGATCTCCTCGGTATGACTTTTATGTGGAACTAGCCTGGATGCCCGACGTTGCCTGGGTGTTTGGAGATGTGTGTTGAGCAAAAAAAAAAAAAAATGTTGTAGTAGGCAACCAGAAAAGAAAGTGGAGGTGTGTGTGAGGGTGTTGGTTGAGCAAAGAAGAAAAAGAAAAATTGCGAACGTTCAAAAAAAAGTGGTAGTAGACAGGAGGCAACCTGTATGCGAAGGAGGGAAAGAATGTGAAAAAAAAATGATGTTTTTGCTGCTGTGCCAAACCGGAAGTGATGTCGGTTTTAATTAAGGCTAGACAATCGAAAAGAGGCGAAGACTTTGGAAAATATCGGTGTAAAAAGCGACCCCTCGTGTAAAAAAGTGCCCAGTTGAGGGTGAAGGAATGAATGTTTTTGGCCAGTTTTTCAATATTTGTCGTTCGAAATCCGTCGCCTCTGTCGAAAGTTTTTGCGAGACATACATAAATACATTTAAACAGATAGGTGAGATTTATATTATAGACTAGCCTGGGTGTCCGGCGTTGCCCGGGTGTTTAGAGGTGTGTGTTGAGCATAAGAAAAAAAGTGGTAGTAAGCTAGCAGGCTCGAACCTGTGTCGCAAAGACCGAAAAGAAAGTGAAAGAAAATCTGACGTCTTAGCCAATGTCTCCATGACGCAACCAGAAGTCAAAAGCGTTGAAATTAACCAAAGTCAATCCAACGGTGACGATGACTTGCGAAAAAAATCGATCTCTCCTTGTACAAAACGGCCGAGTTTAGGGATAAGGAATTAATATTTTGGGCCAATTTTTCGATATTTGTCGTCCGAGATGTCGAGCTTTAAAATGATTCAAATCTTGTCAAGATCCGTCGCCTCTGTTGATAGTTTTTGCAAGACATACAAACATACATACATTCATATATGCATTTAAACAGGCAGGTAAGATTTATATTATAGACTAGTGGGGATGCTCGGCATAGCCCGGGTGTTTGTAAGTGTTAAATAAAAAAAGGATTCGGTAGGTAGGTAGGCTCAAACCCAAATCCTTGAGGTGAAAGCGGAAAAAAAAGCATGATAACTTACCTTGACACTACGAAGGTAGTGGAATAAGAGTGGATGAAATCAAAGTTATGTGACAGGTGCGTAAATTTAATGAGGTCAAACATCAGGCCATAGGGGAAATGAAATCCTGCACTTAACTTTGGCTGTGAGTCAGTTTTTTTTGGTTTTGTTGGGGGAAAACCAGCTCCCCATAAAAAGGAGAGTGTCCAAACGAATAGCAATTGTCTGATATGACGGTTTTTACTGCATTGAACAAAGCTGATTTGCTTTCTGTACGTCCCTGGCAGGAAGACTAGGAAATTACCTTGTTCCAATAATTTTACTTTATTTATACTAAAAAGACAAGCAAACACCTGACACACTGAAATAGCATGAATTTTATAAAAGTCAATCAAAATAAATCTAGGGATGACGTCCCTTCGCAAATCATACATATTACGATCTAGGGGCTATATAAACAGTTCTAAGAAATAGTAATCCCGAGAACCCCCATGAAAAAAGCTTTGCTGGACATACAAAAATGTGTGTGCCGCTTTTGCCTTTATATATAGAAGATGATGAAGAAATTTTCATTTCATTCTACTTGAAAAAAAAAAAATTTTCAAGTAAAAAATCGGAAAAAAAGAAAAAAAAAGCGAACATGATGAAAGAATAATAAAAAAAAAAAAAACAACGAACGAAAAAATGGCTTAAATGACACTGTTTCAATATTAAAACTTTAAAATTATTAGCAAATCCCCGTGTATTAAACTTGAATTTGTTATGGAAGCTATTTTATAGAGATTTATAAAATACTGACTTCAAAAGATGAGTTATAATTCTATAAGTATTGGATTTAATCAATAATGTAATAACCAAACTATACTGTAGAAATAAAATTTAACTTTTAAAATTCAATTGATAAAAAGAAAATTGCCCACCTTTAAAACGTTGGCATAGTTAAAAAAAGAAAAAAGAAAAAGAAAAGTGAAACAAAAATCGAAGTAAAATCACTCCCTGGTAATACCGACTAGGTGTAACTAGTTTTATATAGTACAACAAAAATAAAGATCAATATAAGAATGGAACATTGCATGTTGAAAGTAAATAGGCTACAAAACTATTCGACAAAATTCTAAATTCTAACAAACACATAACTTTTTGGAATGTTTACAAGAATCAGGTTTTCACTTCCTCGAAATTAATGCTGCCTTTTGTCGCCTTTTCCAACTAAACTTATTTTCACTACATCCCACTTGGAAAGCAAAATTGACGAAGCAGATAACATTAAGTAGACTTGATTGTCGTCACTTATGACACTAAAAATATTCAGAAATATTTATGTACATTGACTTTGTCCTATATTCACTTCTTTTATTAGATCCTCTTTTTTGTTGTTGTTAGATGTCATACACATTTAAGCAAGATGTGTAGAGTTATATTTGCATCAGACTAATTTCCTTAGTAGTTAATGTTCAATGATTTGACAGACGTCCATTAAAGCGTGTCATTTACAGTCAGGGAAGAAAGCAACGTGTACCAATATTAGCTTCTCTGTTGCGTCGTTTTATGAGATAAATCTAAAATCAAAATTGGAATCTTTCTATTATATTTTTCTTAGTCTGTCTGCCTGTCCGTTCCACTTTTACCCTGAAATTACTAGGCGACCTAGCTGAAATTTTGTATGGATCTTTGCTATGATAATGCGCAGTAAGCTAAGTAGTATAGTATCCGTTTAATGCCCAGTGTAGTTTAATTATCATACTCTCATCTGCCTATACCATGTGCTGATGAAGATAAATAAAAATTCATATCGTCTCAGAAATATTTATATAAATATGTTATTTATATAGAATCCTTTGAACGTATGCAAATGAAAATGTCATAAGTGTGTTTACCTCCGAACTATTATATATATATATATATTATTCGTGACCAGACACACACACAGACATTCAGCTTTATACTATAGAAGAAGATATATATATATATATATATATATATATATATATATATATATATCTTATATATCTTCTTCTATAGTATAAAGCTGAATGTGTGTGTGTCTGGTCACGAATAGGCTCCTATATGGTTGACTATTTTAAAAAAATGATTACATATAATGATAGAAGATGTATCGAGACACAGGAATGGGTATGTTTGATCTGGCAGAACGGTGGTTCATTAAAATTGTGGGGTCTGCGTTCGCGCCTGGTCCACAAAGTATAGAAATAAAAAATTTAAAAATTAAAAAAAAAAACGTTTACAAGTGTTTTTCATATAGATGTACATAATAATACTTTTATAAGTATGTTTCAACTTAAATAGGGATGGTATAATAAAATTGTGGGGTCTGCGCTCGCGCCTGGCCTCCATGGAATGGAAATAGGCACAAACTTTAATAAAGACTTTTCATATCTATCTGCGTAAGTATAGTTTGATAATTATGTTTCAGTTTGAAGAAATATGGTATAATAAAATTATGTGGTGTTCGTTCGCGCCTGACCTCCATAGAATGGAAATATGTCACAAAGCTTAACAAGGTTTTTTAACAGTCCACAGAATATTGTGATAAGTGCTTCAGTGTGAATAGGTATGGTATAATAAATTATGGGGTTTATCTATTTTATTTTTACTTTCATCATATTTTGCTTTGATTTTGATATCCCCAAATTCGAAGCTATCTCTTTACAACCCTTCCTTTTCATAACCTATCATACTTTTATAAATCAGAGTCCATTTTCTGTAGGCTGTTTTTGAATCCAGTAAACGACGGGTACTTTTCCTAGTATATATATATATATATATATATATATACTAGCAGTTTAGCTCGGCTTTGCTCGGGCCCTATGCACTGTTCATAACTTGCCCTACATGTGAATACACTTTATGTAAGATTTTAAATGTTTAGGCCAAAATTTGTCTGAGTAATTTCGTAGAGACCGCAGAGGTCATTTTTTAAAACTTTGACCCCAATTTTGACCTCTTAACATTTAATATTTTGGTTTCAAATCAAAATACACAGTCTTACACATGTCCAAGTTACCTACATCTAAAATTTCAAGTTTTTAGAACCAATTAAAAAGCTTGCCTTTATCTGAATACCCGTTATGTAAAATTTTAAATGTTTAGACCAGAAATTGGCTGAGTTTTGTTAGAGACCACAGACATCAATTTTTTTTTTTTTAACTTTGACCCAAATTTGGACTCCTTAACATTTATATTTTGGGGCTCACTGCAAATTAAAAAGTTTGATCTATGTCCAGGTAACCTACATTTAAAATTTTAAGTGTTTGAACTCAAAATTGGCGGAGGAGTTTGGTAGAGTTTTCAAAGGTCAAATCTTTGAACTCTGACCTCTTGACAACAAAATTTCTTGGCGAAACCCGATTAAAAAGATTTTCCCAAATCTCAATACCCCTTATGTCAAATCTCGAGTTTCTAGACTGAAAATTGAGTTATTTGGTACGGAAATGCACACACACACGCACACACGCACACACACACACACACACACATTGCAGATTAGAAGAAATATCAATATTTCACTAAATATACGTTACAAAAAAATGAAAATTGTACTATCAATGAGCTGCTTTAAGGTTAGTTATTTCCTAAAATTTTATTAAAATTCATGCAATATTCACAAAGTTATGGCCTTTTATTTATTATCCAGGAAATTATACTGTCCATCGCTCTATTGCAGATCTCTTAAAATGCAAACAGATCAGGCGATTAAATGTTATTGAAAAGCAAAGGATATTTGCTGGACTCGCAGATGGATTGTTCACCAAAGATATAGCCATGAAACTGGAAAGGGATCCAAGAACCTTGGCCTCATTCTTGAACAACCCAAACACAAAATCGAGAAAAATAAGGGCACCAGGAGAAACCTTTCGGTTCGTGATATTCGGAAAATTCGTAGGGAAGTCAACCGAAACACAAGTTTTCGAAAAAGCTGGAATCGCTCCAAGATCCAGGCAGGTCGGATACAATGTGTTGAATGAGACTGCAAGGAACATCAAACCTTTTCCAAGATCTCCATTGAGCAAACAACATAGGGAAAAACGAATGAATTTGACACAGAATTACATGAAAATGGATTTCCAACATTTAGGGATGAGGCTCGTGCTACTCTTGATGGTTCAAATAGATGGACCAAATTTTGAAACCCGACGGAACTCTGTTACAGAGTTCATCGCCAACAAGGAGGAGGAGACATCATGTTTTGGGCGGGAATCATTGGAGATATGTTGGTTAGGCCATGCCGAGTGCCAGAGGGTGTAAAGCTTTCCAACAATGCGTACATGGCCTTTTTGGATAATCATTTGTCGACATGATTAAATGACGTACCATTGTCATATCGCTTTCAGATGATTTTATGCATGACAATGTACCATCCCATTCTGCTTAGGGCGTCTGCAGCCTTCCTTAAATTTATGGGATTTGTTGGGGAAACTCTCATGACCGGATCACCGTGTTCTCTAGATCTTAACCCCATTGAATATCTCTGGTCAATATTGAAAAGAGGAGTTCATGAGGAAGGAGAGCAATTTATTTCAAAGGACGCCTTGTGGAAGATCATAGTTGACGTTGCTAGAGTCATAACTCCTTTTAAGATCAAACAATTGACTTCCTCGTGGGACAAAGGTTGTTTTATGTTATTAAAAAAATGGTGGATATGTCGATAAATAATTCATTTATATGAGCCTTATATCTAGGATATGTTATTGTTTATTATTCTTTGACAGAAAAATATAATAAAAAGTAAAGTTTGCAAGATAAGACATTGTATTTTTGCCCTAAAACAACATTTTAAGAGACCTGCAATAAAGCGATGGAGAGTGGAAATTCCTCGATAAAGAATAAAATATCTTAACTTCTGTGAATATCGTATTAATTTGAATAAAATTTTTGAAAATAACTAACCTTAAAGCAGCCGTTTGGTGATGTAATTTCCATTTTGTTGTGACATATATTTAGTAAAATATTGATATTTTACTAATCTGCAATAAAGCGATTGACACAGTATATATATATATATATATATATATATATATATATATATATATATATATATATAAGGAGGTGTTCAATTTTCATCAAAGGATGAACATTGGAAGAAGATTTTTAAAGTTTCCTATAGCATCACCTCATCCGAAATCTGCCAATTAACATCATCAGTTGACAAGAGGCTATTCAAGGCATGAGAGTTTTGTTGATAAATGAATATTTTCTTAAACAAAATAATGTGAAACTCGTTCTTGTTTTTGGTTAATATTGTTACTGGATATGTTCTTTATTTCATATAACTACAAATATAAAGTTATTATAGTTTTATGACCGAAAATATAAATTTTAGACATTTGTCTAGAATAAAGTGATACACAAATAAAGTGAAATTAGCATAACTTTCAAAATATTTGTTTAAATTCCACAAAAATCAGGATATAATGCATCTCGTTATGCTTTTCCAGTGTACGAAATTTCACTTCTCTGCATTTCACAGCAATTTCCAAGTTAAAATATATTGATCTGCAATAAAGCGATACACAGGTTTTATATATATATATATTTCCCCATAATCTCTGGCCTTGATGAATGGGAGACAAAAACTTGCTACTATGGTTTCAAATGATCTGAAATAACAACAAGGGAAGACTTGATTCCAAATATTTCTCATATATTATATCTCCCCTCTTTTGTAAATAGGGTACGATTATGAATATTTCCAGTATCAAATAATCCTTATACACTATGAAATTTACTTTATATAGAGGGAAGATAGAACATATGAGAAATATTTGGAATCAAGTTTCTCCTTGCTGTTATTTGAAACATAGCAGCAAGTTTTAATCTCCTCTCCATTCAAGGCGAGAAATTTTGGGGAAAGATCAGATATTTTGTAATTCATATGCAAAACGAGGAAAACTAGGAAAAGGAAATGACTATGATTGAAACATTTTATGACTGTAAAAAAGTGCCAAAAATAAGCTCTGGATGATGGATAATCCCCTTAACGTGTGACCTTAAGGGCAACTGCCGCATAGCTCCCTACACAATTCAGATCATTATCTTTCTAACGAGGTTTCATTTGTTAAATTCTGATCAATAGTCGCTGAGATTTTGAACTTATAAAATTACCAAAAAAAGGTGGTATGTATATATACTAGCTGTACCCGGCCACGCGTTGCTGTGGCTCAGTTTGTTAAAATGGAACACATTCCTCAAGAAAAATTGCATTTTGTTTGTTTATTTACTTTTATAATTTTTTGCAATTTTTTTTAATCAATAAATGTTATTTTTTCCCCTAAAAAGATTAATTTTTTACCATAAATTGTTAGGTGAAAGTTTATTATCAAAACAGTAACATTCAACAGTTGTACTTTATGTATATAAAACACAAAATATTTAAAAAAAAAAAAAAGAAAAAAAAGTTAATAACGAAAGGAAAATAATTCCATTTTTAAACAAAAATGTCAGTTTGGTATATCTTTTTGTTATTTTTTACATAAGTCCAGCTTACCATTCACATTGGAAATGTCGACATTTATAGGTTGTCAGGTACGTTTACAACGAATAAACACTCCAATCTAGTTGATGTATCAGAATTTTTGTAGGAATTTTTGACACCCCTATCACGAAACTGCGAATAAAATATAAAAAACTCGTAATTTTTCTTTTAAAAGTGGTTCATTTTCTTTATGGATTATACTTTCAAAATAAACTATTAAAGTTGTTTTAAAAGTAATAGAAATATTTTTTTTTTATTTTTTTAAAAACAGTAATGAATTTTACGAACTCAATATTTTTCAATTTTTAAACTTTAAAAATCTATCAAAATTTTTCTATTGATTCTATTTTTACGATATTTTCAGGGTCAATGTGAAATTTTATGCTCTTTCCAATAAACCGAATATAATATTTTAGACAAACTTTTTTTTAAATTCACGCCCCCCTACAGTTTCAAGTGTCTATTAAAAAGTAAATAATTAATTTACTCACCAAAGTTTTATATATCACAAATTGAAGAGAAAAGGTCAATAAATAATATATTCAAATTTAAAACAAGAAAAGTAGTGTTTTTTTTTAAATTTACCTGTAAAGTTCGAAGTTTAAAGCCTTTTTTTTAAACCACGTTTTTTTTTCGTTTTTTTTTATGAAACCTTGGTTCTTGCTCCTTTAATTGAAAAACAAATTAGGGCTTGAATTACATTTTTCGAGTAGTTATAAGCTTGGAAAGACAGGGGGTCGAATAATTCACGCCTCCCATTTTGAAATGTCTATTAAAAAGTAAATAATTTACTCACCAAAGTGTTATGTATCACAAATTGAAGAGAAAAGGTCAATAAATAATATATTCAAATTTAAAACAAAAAAAGTAGTGTTTTTTAGAAATTTACCTGTAAAGTCCGAAGTTTAAAACCTTTTAAAAAAAAAAAACACGTTGTTTGTTTTTTTTGTTGTTTTTTTTTTTAATGACACTTCGGTCCTTGCTCCTTCAATTGAAAAAACATTAGGGCTTGAATCACATTTTTCAAGGAGTTATAAGCTTGGAAAGACGGGGTAGAATTATTCACTATTTTTCACGAAATTTCTGACACACCTGCCAATCTACCCATGTTAAGAACGGCTTTCGGAATAGACACCCCTAACCTTGCCAAACTATAAAAGTTGACGTGTCGAATGTGAACGATGAGTTGGACGTAATGTAAAAATGTACCGAATTTAAAAGGGAACGAAATTCAAATTTCCGTTCAATTTTTACAACAACCGTAAAGCAGAGCATTCTTTGCAAATTTTACCTAACTTACTGCATTAATGCTATTTTTTTAAGCAAAAAAAACATATTTAGGTTTGGCTATAAATTCCTACACTCATTTCACCCTAAATAATTTAGGTGACTGAAATAGGAATCTAATTGAATCTTTCTTCGAGCTATATCGAATTCATTAATACGGACTTTAGGGGGTTTTTTCGTAATGTTACTGTAAAAATTATTTTTTATTGTTACAAATGACGATGCTTTATTTATATAAAAAAAGCAAAAATAAATTCTTGCGTTTTTTTATTTACTACTGAAAACCATAACTTTAGTAAAGGTATTTTTTGTTTAAGCAAAATAAAACATTTTCACCAAGAGTTAAGTAAAAATAATTAGTTCATTATATTCTGCGATCATTATTTGATAAATACTGCAATTTTCATTAGAATTGGTTAATTTTCTGATTTTTTGTGAATTTTTAAGTAAAGGGAGGGGTCAAAATGTTTATACACTTTGAGCGTCGGCATTCATTTTATCTGTACCTACCATTTTTCGATGAATATTTGATAGGAAAGCGACCACGTGTGGTTAATTTAAATTAAATTTCAATCACATGTTACATTATCAATAATCATGTGATTAAACCCATTGAAAATTTACCGATATTGTAAACACATTCTGTTTACATTATCCTTTTAGTAATATCACATGCAGTGTTGGCAACTGAGATTTAAAAAAGCCCGCGAGATCAGGAGAAAGAAATCTCCAGAAAATCGCTAGATTTTTAACTTTTATGAAATTTTCAAAAATCGCTAATTCAAAAAAAAAAACTCCATATTTTAACTTCCTGCCATAAAAAAATTATAAATATAGTATATTCAATATATAGAATGTTCCGTGTTTTCTCACTATATGTTTCTGGAATTATATTGAAGCGGTTAGCTCCCCAGAAGGCTTACATATTTTATCAGTTGTTTTACTTGTTTTTTCAGAGAGGGTATTTTTTTTTTTTTTGCAGGAAGCAAATCATAAACTCAAACTTTTTATAATAAAAGTTAAATTGAAATATACTGCAAATTAAACATCACAATAATGGTGCAACATATTTTGAAATTAGAAAAATAAAAAAACAAAAAAACTTTGTTTTAGCATGTTAAAAGTATTTAGGTTGGTAGATAATTAAATTCTACTGTATTGGTATAAGTTTTTTTTTTTTTTTGCTGTTATTTCTTGCTTTTTACAATTTTCGACTAAATACTTCTAAATTAAGCAGGGTTGCTTGGATCGTATTTTAAACCAAACTTCGGAGGTTGGAATGCCCCCCCCACCTAAAATGTAATTGGAAAAATCGATTTTATAGCGAGATTTATGAATGGTTAGCCGAAAAAAAGGTGAAAAACAAAACAAATAATCAATAAATAATTGTTACCAAAGGCAATAAATGCTACTTTTTTTTACTTACATGAATGAGTTTATTTTAAGTTTAAAAGTATTTTCCAGCGCTTTTCTTTATTTTTTAATCTAAAATTGCGGGTGTGTGGGTGCCAAATATCTCCAGATTTTCTAGAATTCCCCACTAGAGTGTAAACGAAATCTCTAGATCTAGCAGGAAAACCGCTAAATTGGAAACACTGGTCACGTGACAGGAAGCGGTAATAAATAATTGTCCCTAAATAAAAAAAATGGCCTATCGGTACAAAGAAAACCACCTATTTATCATAGAAAAATTAAGTATAATGTTATAATTAAAAAGAAATATATAAAAACACACATGGATATAGTAAACATATTATACCAAAACGTGGAAGCCATCCGTCCAGTGGTTTTTTAGACTATTAATTGCGAACGAACCAAGAGTTATATTTTTATATATATATAGATATGTCATATGCTACTGGTACCATGTAACCCAGTAGTACCTGCCTCATGGTCGAATCACTGGCGACTAAACTGGTTCCCCCACCAGACTTGTTTGGTGAGGAGGGTGACTAGTCTCTCTGAAGGATTAAAAACAAGACCTTCCAAAGGGTGAATGAACCCTTTTCGGGGTCAACGGCCAACTAGCACCGTGTGTTTTTGTGTGTATGTATGTGTGTGTTGGGGTGGAGAGGGCTCCCGTAAGTCGTGGTGAAGGCAAACTTTCTAGGAGAAGCAAATCTCTGATTTCAAAAACCATAAAGTGGGAGACCAGTACCCGCATTAAGCTGGTCTGCAGTTTAACTTGTTGCTGGCTATCTTGCTCTTGCTTGTTGCTAGATCTCAACATTTTGAACCGAGAAAGAGACTTAGCTGTCGTACAAAGCTAAGACTCTGTAACATTATCTGTGTATAGATATTCCCTCAGACATTTGTCTATTAAAATGGTCCTGTGGCGATGGAAGTCATTTTTGGGCTCATGGACTTTAAGTGTCTGAGGGAGTGGCACTCGTCTGACAAGACGTTGCAATCATCATATATATATATATATATATATATATATATATATATATATATATATATATATACACCACCTTTTGGGGCAATTTTATAAGTTTGAGAGATAGAGAGAGAGAAATTTTTCAGTAATAATTATGATCTTCAGCAGTGAATGAGACGGTATGCCATCCTACTTCTTTTCCGAGAGCTTGAACACTGATGTCTACATTCACATTTTAAGCAGGTAGTAAAACCCTAGATAAACTAAGTAGCTGCAGGTAGGCTGTATGCATGACAGCAAGAATCAGCACACTGCCATATCAGCCAAAACACCCAGGACTCGCCATTAGGAAATTTTGTTGACATCTGGCCTCTCAGCTCGTCTGACTGCACCCCTAAAATGGATTGGAATAGTTCATTATAAATAAAAGCGACAATCATCATAGGCAGTAGGCTAATTTTGAAGTTTATCTTTATATTTTTAATCTCTAACTGGCTTTGCAAACTCACGTCTTCCTGTTTTAAATAAATTAACTTTAGTTGGAATGGGGATTCAACGGATCAAATTTTTCTAGTGGTATACTTTTTTTTAAGAAATGTGTCAGGTTTGATCAAGCAGACACCAAATCTTTATTATTATAAGATAGCAATAGCGCAAATTAAATATCAGTGATAAATAATGAAATCTTATTTTAATGCACCTGTACAATGTGGAGGAGCATTAAATACATTACAAGTTTATTTTCTCTTTTTTAAATTGAGTTTCAAAGTTATAACTTAATTTGTCACTAACTAACTTTGTTTTGCTATATTTTATTGCAAAGAATTATGAGTTTAAAAAAGGAAAGAAATTTGCAGACAAGACGAGAATGTTAATTGAAAAGATGGCATCTTGTGTCTGAAATGTTGTGGTAACCCAGGTGTGATAACACGTCAAGAGCTGCAGCTATTGTTCTTTGCAAATGATATTGCAGAGTTTGAGCGAAATTTCCCTCGAGAATAATCCCCAATTAGTACTGGAGAGATAGTTGTTCATAAGTATCTAGAATAAAACATGTGACACGCACAGACTTAAATACACATTCATACATACAAATGCATGGATATTACCATATGCTATTAAAACTCTGATTCTGGTGTTTTCCTCTGTACGTAAATGTTTTCAATGGTGAGAGGAAAGACATATAACAAATAAAAGGGAATGATAAAATGGATAAACCATCATACATATCATCATTATGAACTCAGGGTGTTCACCATCTGCAGAATACAATCGCTCCAACGCCAGTGTTTTTATAAAAGGTTTATTTAAAATATCAGTGAAAGAACTTGTATATGCACGCGTGTCTGAAAGAGAGAGAGAGAGAGAGAGAGAGAGAGAGAGAGAGAGAGAGAGAGAGAGAGAAAATAGACAGACTAATCGCAAATGTTCCAAAACTTCACAGAAAGCAGCTCAACCATTCCAAAGTAGAACACTGCTAAATCTTTGTATGGTATTTTTTCGATTGTAAAACGTCATTGAATAAAGAAATCTCTCTGAGTTCAGCTTGGAACTCGGCAAATTACTGCAGTCCACCCCTTGTTCTATGGTGACCTGAATGATCTGAATATAAAATCAAAAACGCAGACTGTTAGCTGCAGAATTCCACACAAGGTCGACTCACAAAAGCCAGTCTCTCAGCATCCCAAGTCAGGCATCCCTAAACTTTCCTTAGGCAGATGTTGAATATAAACAGATGCTACACTTTAAATTATTAATTTGCTAAAAGATAGGGATTCAATTTTAACTAATAAGCCACAGATCCCTAAAAAGCAAAAGTATGGCGAATATGAAGGTCAATGGTCAATTTCTGACTATCCTACTTTTAATGCATCCTGATCCATTCATTCTTGCTATCTTTCACCATTTACTAGACTAGACAAAAAATAAATGGATTAACGTGTTTTATAAATGTTTAAGTCTATCCACATACGAGGATAGTTCAAAAAGTAAACTTGAAATTTGAAGTTGAAGAGCTATGAAGATGGGAGTGGTGACATTAAAACGAGCGACTTTTGTGCTTCAGAATTTATATTTTTACATAGTCCCCACCATTCTAGA